>NW_006200423.1:1845554-1861031 GCF_000334495.1 Tupaia belangeri chinensis
TTTCCCTACTCCAATGTCTCCCAGTTTCGCCAGTGTTTTCCAGGAGCAGTTTCATAGTTTTAGGTCTTAGATTTAAATCTTTGATACAACTTGACTTGATTTTTGTCAAAGGTGAGAGGTAGGGGCTCAGATTCATCTTTCTGCAAGTGGAAATTCAGTTTTTCCAGAACCATTTGTTGAAGAGGTTTTCCTTTTCCCACTGGATTGACTGGTACCCCTTGTCAAAAATCAGTTGACTGTATGTTTGGAAATTCATTTCTGGGGACTCTGTTCCATTGGTCCATGTGTCTGTTTCTGCACCAGTACCATGCTGTTTTGATTACCACAGCTTTGTAGTATATTTTTGGGTCAGGGAATGAGATGCCACCCACTCCACTCTTCTTCTGCTGAATTCCTTTGGCAATACGGGGTCTTTTATGATTCCAGACAAACTTCATGATTGTCTTTCCTAGATCTGTGAAGAATGTGTCTGGTATTTTGATTGGCATTGCATTAAATATGTAGATTAATTTGAGTAGAATTGCCATTTCAATTATATTAATTCTTCCCATCCAGGAACATGAAATATCCTTCCACTTTTTTGTATCATTTTCCATTTCTTTTTTAGCTTCTCATAGTCTTCCTTGTGGAGGTTTTTAACTTCTTTGGTCAGATTTATTCCTAAGTATCTTATACTTTTTGTGGCTATGGTAAATGGAATAACATTTTTCAGTTCTATCTCAGTCTGCCTGTTCGTATATAGAATTGCTATAGATTTCTGTATATTGATTCTGTATCCTGTAACTTTACTGTATTCATGTATTATTTCCAGAAATTTTTTCATGGAAACCATTGGGTCTTCTATGTATACAATCAACCTCTTCTTAACCCCTGTATCTTCAGACATGGAAAATTTAAATCTGAAATCATAATCTGCAGGAAGTATGAAGGAGGTAGAAATTAGATGGGCACATTCAATTAATGAAGAGGAAGGAAGAGAAGAGGGACGTTAACAAGCTTTGATATACCACTGGAAATGGAAAACAAATGTTGTAATAAGAGCACCTGTCGTAGCTCAGCTGTTGTAACTTCCTGAAACACTTCTGATTCCATTGGTTATTAAACTTGAACTACTGAATCATTTCCTAAAACTTCAATGAAAATAACCACCACCAAAATATATGTGAAATAAGTCACAAAAATAATAATCAACAAAAATATTTGATGATAACAATAATCAGAGAAAAATACCCTTTTTGTCTCCATTGGTATTTTTTAAGGAATTGTGAGATATATGAAAATAAAACTAGGCTTGTATACATCTATAGTTTACTTTTATTTTATAAACAATTTTAGGGGCCGGCAGGTGGTGTGGTGGTTAGGGGCGCTAGACTCCCACATGGCCGACCACAGTTTGAGTCCTGGACTTGGAGGATTCTTTCCTCACTTTCTCTCTCTCTGTCTTTCTCTAGTCAAATTAAAATAAAGTTAAATAAAAAATAATTAAAAAAAAACATTTTAGACTTGTAGAGATAGTGCATAGAATGCACACATACCCAGCTTCCCCTTTTTTAGCATCTGATATAGCTATTACACAAAACTAAAAAAAAAAAACCTAGTATAATACTTTTCATTAAAATTCAGACCTTATTCAGATTTTACCATTTTTTTTAAAAAATTATTAATTTATTTTTCCATACAAGGATCCTACACAGTGCATTTAGCTGCCATATCCCTGTGGTCTCCCCCAGTCTGTCACAATTCCTCAGTCTCCCCTTGTCCTTCATGACCATGACATTTTAAAGGGCACTGGTCAGTCATCTGGCACAATATTCTCAATTTAATTCATCTCATGTTTTCTCACCATTAAATGGATTTTATATTCATATACCTGTGTTCCTGAAAAAATGACACTTTCAACACTTCTGTAGTGAATTTTTCAGTTTTTGCCTAGTATTTTTTGAAAACCTTTCTATCAGCCTCTCTTTCCATTTATGCTTTAGGTATACCTCTTGTAAATAGTATACTGCGAAAGTCAGCAGATTCAAAATGGAGTCATTTGTATCAAATCTGACAAAGCAGAACTGGAAAGACCATGAAGAGATAGGATCTCGTGTACCTATGCCTGACAACAAGATTTCAAGGATTCATCCAGAACTATAACTTTGCACAAGGCTACTACACCCTTATACACACACATGCACACACGCACGCGCGCGCACACACACACACACACACACACACACTCTTCTGTTAATACATCCGCTCAGCAATTTCCTGTCCAACTTTGGGCTGATACTACCCTTGATGTTGATCTTTGTAGCCATCTTTGTTGCCAATAATTCTTCCAAAACAACTTATATAATCCCATTTCTGTCACAAATTATGTCAAACCTAAACACCAGAAAAGATCTCTAAAACAAAATATTTATTTGAGAATGGACATTGAAATGTGAAATAAGCCCATTATATTGAAGATTACTATAGAGCAAAATGTACAGAGCTTTCCCATAGACATACCACATTTCCCTGTATACCTACTATGAAGATACCACATCAGGTTCTGCTAAAACCTAATAATTTAGGCTCTAACAAGACAGTTTCTTTTGAGGAAAAGCCTTGTTATGTGTAACAGAATGCTATATTGTACTTTTACTTTCCATTTTCCCTATCTTTACTGGAAGCACAGTGGGATTTTTCTTCACTATTTACTGTGATGACCTGATCTAGTTTCTATAGGTAAATGTCACAAAAGTCTGAGGGCTTCCTTATAATCAGGTCTCTCCCCGGGGATTTTCAATCTTTCCATAATGAACCTCCAGATATTTGTCAATTATAGTTCAGGTTTTCCTTCACCAGTAGTGGTTTTTATACAGGCTTCTGTTCATGTGTGTTCATTTCTAAGTTGTGATTCTCTATATTTACCTGTGTCTCTAATTTTGAGGGTAGTTAGCATGTAAGGAGATTGGATTTCATCGCTCCCATAACTCCAAGTGAAATACCCAAGCAAACTGAGTCAACAACTCTTCTTAGATTCATTAGAGCAATGAAGTGGCAACTTCATGCTAACTAGCAACCAGAAGTCTCCTCTAACAAAATTTTCAGTTTAATTATTGTAATATTTTACTCCAGATTTGGTTATTTTTTAAAGAATCATTTTATTGAACTGTATTTATTTTAATTTGACCTGAGAGGGGCAGAGTGAGAAAGTAAGAGAGTAAAAGAGAGATAGAGGAAGTGAGAATGTAAGCTACCAAGTCTGGGACTTGAACCATGGTCAGCCATGTGGGAGTCCAGCACCCTTAACCACTATGCCACCTGCTGGCCCACAGATTTAATTCTTTTAAAAATAATTTTTATCTTTGTTGATATTCTCATTTTGTTTAGTTTTTCTGATATCCTTTTTGTCTATTACTTTTCTTTAGCTCTTTGAGTATGCTTAAGATAGCTCTCTGAGGGACCAGCAGTTAGTGTAATGGCATGTCGCTGGACTCCCATGTAGTCGACCGTGGTTTGAGTCCCAGACCCAGTGGCTTAAATTCACGCTGGGTACATGTGCGTGCATGCCCAAGATCCCGAGAGGAGAATGGAAGAGAAGGGATTGCAGTGTGGTCATCCCCCCTGGGGGGTGATTTCTCCCTTTCTGACTGTCTCTCTCTGTCTTCCTGGCGAGCACACACACCCTATAGCAAAAAACCAACCCCCCACACACAAAAAACCCCTCAAAAAAAAAAAAAAAAAAGATAGCTATCTGAAAACCTTTTTCTAGTTAACTCTAATATTTGTCTGTCTTTAGGATCAGTTTCCAGCAATTTAGTTTTCTACTTTAAATGTGTCCTCTCCCCCATTCCAGGTATTATCTTTTGCTAAGAATTGGGTATTAGAATAAATAGCTACCTCTCCCAGTCTTTGCATGCTAATGTAAAAGACTTTCACTAACTGTTGGGTCTCTGTGCCTTGGAAGCACAGACATAGGGGCTTACTAATCTCATCAAGTCTTTTGGAGGCATGCATCTTTTCTAGAACTACATATGCTCCTCCCCTTGGATTCTCCTCTGTATATGACTGCTTTAAAATGTCCTAATTTCCCAAAGAATCTCACTCGAGTTTCTTCTGGGGGCATTTGATGTTCTATTGTGTTCCTTTGCCTGCATTTTTTTGCTCCCAGGCATTTGCAAAACTGCAGTCCACTGACATTTTCAAGTGAGATACCACCCACCACTGCCTTCTGTGGTTTTTGCCAGTCTGAGATGCCAACTATATGACCATTCTTCATCTGATCTCTGTGTCAAACAAAACAGAAACAAGTCATTTGGACAGCCCCCAGACAGACCAGAATTTGTAAACAAGTTTCACTACCTTCCTTCCATCCAAGTGGAGGGAATCAGAAAGAAGCTCTTCCTCTAGACTATGCCCTATGGTGCCCAAGCAGGGATTGGGTAAGGGTAAGTACAATTTTCTATTTAAAATGTGCTTTTTAAAATTTGTTATTTTTTTATGATGAGTTCCCCTGGTTCTTGCAGATCTTTGGTTGGTTTTTAGAGCTTGTATGAAGTTATTTTGGTCAGTCTTAGTTCATTATTTAATGTTTTTGTGAGAAAACAAAGGGTTGGAGCTTTCTGGTCCACCATTTTATATAATTTCCGTTTCATTTTTCTAGTCTTTTTTTAGTGTGATGGGTTGAATTGTGTTACATCAAAAGATACTGAAGTCCTAACCCCTAGTACCTATGAGTGTGACCTTATTTGAAAATAAGCTGATCATAAATGGAAGGTGATGTAAAAACACAAGAAGTTGGGAACCAGCAGTTAGCGTAATGGCTATGTCGCTGGACTCCCACGTAGTCGACCGTGGTCCATGTCCCGGACCCGGTGGCTTAGAACTCACGCCGGGCGCGTGTGCGTGTGTGCCCAAGATCCCGAGAGGAGAATGGAGGAGAAGGGATTGCGGCGTGGCCATCCCCTCTGGGGGGTGATTTCTCGCTTTCTCTCTCTATATCTCTGTCTGTCTGGCGAGCGCATGCGCCCTATAGCGAAAACCTCTCCAAAAAATAAAATAAATAAATAAATAAAAATAAAAACACAAGAAGTCATCACCAAGTAAAGGAACCCCTGAAGCTACCAGAAGCTGGAAAAGAGGCATAGTATAGATTCTCCTTCACAGTCCTCAGAGGGAGTCCACCTTCTTGATACCTTGATCTCATACTTCTAGCCTTCAGTACTGTGAGCCAATAAATTTCAATTTTTTAAGCCACTCAGTTTGTGGCATTTGGTCATGGCAGGAAACTAATATACTTACACGTTACTTTGCCACTGCTTCTGATTAATTTGGTCAATCTTAAAGGTGGGATTACGCTCTGCAGAAAAAAAATCAGGACTCCTGAGTCAGAGTATCTGTTTTTCTTCAAATCCCACTGTGACCTGAAGTCAGCCACACCATCTCTCACATACGAAAGTCAAGGCTTGCTGTGAGTCAGTAAAGACAAGCCAGCAAAGCCTGTCCATGGAGTGGGAACCTAGGAACAGCATAAAGGTCTCTGGAATCCCCACTGACTTTCAACAAAACAGCTCTCAGAGAAAGACAGCTGACTTGAATCCACTGTAGTTCTATTATTCCATGATTATGTAACTCTGTGGGTACAGGGTGAGGCATAAAGATCAGACCTCAAGTGTCTCCATAGCAGCAGACCTGAAATGGAAGTCTACATTGATAAATTTAGGTCAACTGCTGCAATCAAACAAAACAAAAAACATACCTCCTCCCTCTGATACAAGACTCATAGCCCAAATCTTACCATGCAAGCCCTCTACCACAACAAAACTGAGTACATTTATTTTTAAGGTTTTTGCCAAAGGGCACTGGCTATGTCGCTGGACTCCCACGTAGTCGACCGTGGTCCATGTCCCGGACCCGGTGGCTTAGAACTCACGCCGGGCGCGTGTGCGTGTGTGCCCAAGATCCCGAGAGGAGAATGGAGGAGAAGGGATTGCGGCGTGGCCATCCCCTCTGGGGGGTGATTTCTCGCTTTCTCTCTCTATATCTCTGTCTGTCTGGCGAGCGCATGCGCCCTATAGCGAAAACCTCTCCAAAAAATAAAATAAATAAATAAATAAAAATAAAAACACAAGAAGTCATCACCAAGTAAAGGAACCCCTGAAGCTACCAGAAGCTGGAAAAGAGGCATAGTATAGATTCTCCTTCACAGTCCTCAGAGGGAGTCCACCTTCTTGATACCTTGATCTCATACTTCTAGCCTTCAGTACTGTGAGCCAATAAATTTCAATTTTTTAAGCCACTCAGTTTGTGGCATTTGGTCATGGCAGGAAACTAATATACTTACACGTTACTTTGCCACTGCTTCTGATTAATTTGGTCAATCTTAAAGGTGGGATTACGCTCTGCAGAAAAAAAATCAGGACTCCTGAGTCAGAGTATCTGTTTTTCTTCAAATCCCACTGTGACCTGAAGTCAGCCACACCATCTCTCACATACGAAAGTCAAGGCTTGCTGTGAGTCAGTAAAGACAAGCCAGCAAAGCCTGTCCATGGAGTGGGAACCTAGGAACAGCATAAAGGTCTCTGGAATCCCCACTGACTTTCAACAAAACAGCTCTCAGAGAAAGACAGCTGACTTGAATCCACTGTAGTTCTATTATTCCATGATTATGTAACTCTGTGGGTACAGGGTGAGGCATAAAGATCAGACCTCAAGTGTCTCCATAGCAGCAGACCTGAAATGGAAGTCTACATTGATAAATTTAGGTCAACTGCTGCAATCAAACAAAACAAAAAACATACCTCCTCCCTCTGATACAAGACTCATAGCCCAAATCTTACCATGCAAGCCCTCTACCACAACAAAACTGAGTACATTTATTTTTAAGGTTTTTGCCAAAGGGCACATGTAGAGAGACAGAGAGGCAGTGAGAGGGAAAGGGAAAATCCCCCCCTGGGGGCAATGGCCATGCCACAATTCCTTCTCCTCCATTCTCTTCTTGAGATTTTTGGCAAGTATGAACATGCACTCAATATGATTTTCAAGCCACCAAGTCTGGGATTCAAACTGTGATCAGCCATGTAGGAGTCCAGAGCCTTAACCAGAATGCCACCTTCTGGCCCCTGAAATGGAACACATCTCTAATACTAGATAGGGGGCTGAAGGAGAAGCTCCTGTTCTTTCCTTACAATAAAGGAGAAGTAATTAGTCCCAGTGACCCACATTTAAGTGTCTCAGAGGCAAGATACTCTGTACCTTTACCCCCGCCTCACTTCTTTGCCGGCGTTAAGCTTTTGTCTTCCTTTGTAGAAACTCCGAGGAGCAGGGCTAACCTCTGTTCTTTAGCTCTGGCTCCTCAGCCTGCAATCCAGTTAGGGTGATGAGCTCAAAAGACCCGGTGGTTCCTCAGGTCCCACTGTCTTTGCCAGCCTAACTTCCTGAGGGCACTCTAGGTTACAGAGCTGAAGCTTGACTTCATTTGACTCACAGAGCACTCTGCTCTGCTCTGTGTACCTACTCTTCCAGTCAGAATATTAAAGAAGGGGATGGCGTACGAGTCAGATACCAAACTCCACCTTGGTCTGCCAATCATTCCAGCGGCAATCACAGTTTAATGTCTCAGGACCAGCATATGGCATACTGGTTACGATGCTGGACTCTGACATGGCCGACTATGGTTTGAGTCTTAGAGTTGGAGGCTTGAAACTCATGCTAGACACGTGTGCATGCACACCCAAAATCTCAAGAGGAGAATAAAGAAGATGGGATTGCAGCATGGCCAGCCCCCTGGGGGTGATTTCTCACTTTGCCTCTCTGGTGAGTGCACCACCCTATGGCAAAAATCTCTCTTAAAAAATCCAAAAAATGACAAAAACAAACAAACAAACAAAAGCCTTAAAATGTCTCTACCTCATGACCATCCTAAAAGCCAGACGTTGTCTCAGTGAAAACCCAAGGTCTAGACAAGTGAAAGATGGCGTGATGGCAGGACCCATAATAAGTAGCCCCCTCTTGGTAAGAGTCCTCTGTGGCTTTCAACCCAGAAAACTTTGAGAGGCACAGCATCATCTTGGAGAAAGGATATGGAACACAGGAGAAAGCATGGGAAGCCATGCCCAGCTCTCCTCCAGGAAGAAAATGCCTGGATGCTACTGTCACTTGGGGTGGGATTAGGGGAGTCAGAGCAGTTTCAGAGGGGGACTCAGAAGAAGTAGCTGATTGCCTAGAAATGATATTACCACTTGATTAAGACCCAGAGATGGACTCATAATCTATCAGGGAAAACAGACAGATGATGATGATTTGTGCATTTTAAATAAAATATTGCAATTTATGTTCAATGGAATTGCATACAAAGTCATGTAGGATCAGAGAAGAAGGAAGCGTCTGTATCAAATATGCTAGATTATCAGTCAGCTGGTGGGATGGAGGTTAAGGCAGCTGGATCCCACATGGCTGACTGCAAGGTTCAAGTCCTGGACCCTGGGGCTTTAAACACACACTAAGTGTGTGTGTGTGTGTGTGTGTGTGTGTGTGTCCCCAAAATCCTGACAGGAGAATGGAGAAGGGATTACAGCATGACTCCGCCCTCTGAGGGGCATTTCTCACTTTCCTTCTCTCTCACTGTCTCTCAGGTAAGCATGTGTGCTCTATAGAAACAACTAACACATACATGGATGAAAATGCTGATTCGGAAGTGCAAGGAATCTTTGTCGGTGATGGAAATGTGGTGATAGATTGTAGTAGTTTCATAATTCTGTAAATTTAAACAACTCATGAAATTGTACCAGATATTAATCGTTTCTACAAGATCTACGGGAAAATGTGTAAAGGGCAACTAAAAATGAGGTCCTTCAGTAGTATTGAAGGACCTTAAGAAAAGGCATAAATTCAAGTTCAGCTTCATGGTACATAATTTACATGCCAATAAGGATATTCAAGGAAAATAAATGCGTTGGCCAAAGGCAGGAGCAGAACCCTGTATTAATACCATCTCAACACTGCGATCAGGTCGTTGTTGGGAAAGAAAGTGAAGGGTGAATGCATTAAAAATGTGCTGACTTATCACAGGGTTTCTATTATACCATGGCATATTATGCCACGAGGCAGGAGGAGTTTAAAATAGACCTGTCATTGTCAATGACCCAAAATAAAAAAGCATGTAGTTAAAGTTTAAAATTTTGCTGCAAATAAGAAATTTATTTTGTTTTCTAAAAATATCTTCTTCTGACCCAGACATCTTCACTTGACCTTAGCCAAAAGGCCGAGAAATAATGACACGGGCCTCTACGTACGAATGAGACTACGTTTTTCAGTCAGGCTATTAAGTTCTGTCCCTAGCCCTTTAGTACTGAGAAAGAAAGCGGTCAGATATGAGGGAGCTGTAGGTTTGTCACTGGGCTTTCTAAATAAACAATCATGATGGTATAAGGGGTCCCCCCCAAAGTTCATGGGAAAAAATGCACATTCTACAGACCTATGTATGGATTTTGAACTCTTTGTTTTTTGGCACCCTAACTCTTTAATTTCATTTTTCCACACAAACTTTTTGAAGTCTCCTCATATGATGATTCTAGTCTGCCTTCCAAACTAAGAAAATCTTAACTGTAGGTATTCAGATTGTTGAAAAATTGAAGTTTTTCGCAAAATTCTGGGGTCAAATTGTTATACCAGATATTGTTTCTACAAGATCTACTGGAAAATTTGTAAAGGGCAACTGAAAATGAAGTCCTTCAGTATTATTGAAGGACCTTAAGAAAAGGCATGTATGCGTGAATACTAAAATGTACAGACACAGGCCCGGCCGTGGTGGCACAGGGGTAAGACAACGCGGTGCTGGAAGTCATATGGAAGATCGAGGTTCAGGTCCTGCGTCGTCTGTACACACCAGGTGCCGTGTGATCCTGGCTGGCTGGGAAGGGTGTGGGGTTGGGGGAATTGCAGCCTGAGGCTCTGTTGAGGATGCTTGTCTTTCTCAAGCACCCTCTCTCTCTCATAAAATAAACTTCTAAAATGTACAAATACACAAATGCTCAAGTAAATCTAAACAGTTATTGTCCAAATTGTTCAAGGCATAATATGAGTCCCTAAGTCACTTACAAATTACACTGACTGTATCCCTTCTTGTATCCTTCTTTAACAAACATCAAAGGCTTAGCAATGGACATAGATGGTATAAATTCTAAGTGATCAGCGTATGAGGAAGACTACTTTACATTCCAGTCTCCATAATTCTTAGCACTTCAGTGATTCTAAAACTGCTGTAGGATAAG
The DNA here is from genome assembly GCF_000334495.1 of Tupaia belangeri chinensis. NCBI lineage: Eukaryota > Metazoa > Chordata > Mammalia > Scandentia > Tupaiidae > Tupaia > Tupaia belangeri. Next base: position 1,855,802 of record NW_006200423.1, read on the forward strand.
TGGGTTACTATAACCACACTCCAGCTGCTCACGCCTGTCTGTTCCGCATATTCTGAAGTGGAAGATAACATGAAGCCAATGGTATTCGTAAAGTGCGTCAATTTCTTTCTTGTCTTGGACATTAAGACTATTTCACAGTAAAATCCTTAATAGTCCTACAGGCCCTTCTCAATCTCAACATACAGAGAGCTATTGCATATGGCACAGACAGCTGTCAGTTTTGTTTGTTTGTCCCCCCCCTCCAATATTCCCTTTCAAAGCTCAGAACTGAGAGGCCAAACTTTCTAATTTCCTACATGCCAGAGCTCAGATACTTACAGATTAAATGTTTTATGTGAGTAATACTTCAGGTTCTTAACAAAATTATACTTCGTGGAGCTCTATGAGAGTTTTCCTGGATCATAAATCTTGGAATTTTTCTTCCTTATAACACTTTAAGCAACATAGAGACTGATCCACATTCAATAATATTTTGGGCCAGCAAATCCTTTTAAATAATTATTTACTTAATACTAATTATTATTATTTTTAAATTTGCTATAGGACACATGCAAGAGAGAAAAAAAGAGAAAGTTAGAAAGCAAGCTGCCAGGTCTAGGACTAGAACTGCAGTTGGCCATGTGGGAGTCCAGTGCTTTAACCACCTTGCTACTTCCTGGCCTCAGCTAGGAAGTTTTTAAGTGCTATCAATTCTTCAGCTCAAAACTGACCTTAAGTTAATGTTCAGGTTTTTGTTTTGTTTTGTTTTTAACTATAGTATTTCTGTTTGTTTTCTTGTATCCAATGTACCTATACCAAATTTATAGGTAAAACAAACCAGTAAAATCCTCCACAAAACCACTATATATGAGGGACTTCAAAAAGTTCACAGGAAAATGGAATTAAAGTATGAATTTATTTGGATGCATTTCTTTTTCTTTTTAAACTCGGAGCTCTCACAGCATGTGATCAGAGGCACAGAGAGACCCCAAAGTGTCCCCACCCCACCTCACAGCTACAACTGCTCAGTATATGAGAGTAGGCAGAAAACAGCTTAACTTAGAAGCAAAGATAATAAAGTTCAAATCACCCTTCTTATATCTAGGACAAGAAGAAACAGCAAAGACTGAGCCAGCCCTACAGAAGAGCAGAAACATCATGCTTGAGAAGCTGGATCCCACATGGCAACTGTAGTTTGATTTTCTGGCCCACTAACCTCTAAACACTCCAGGTAAGTCTATGAATGCCAGGATCGAGCAGGCTTGAGGACTGGATTGTAGTGAGGGTATCATGGTGTGACCAGACCCTGTATAGAGAGAGGATGTTTCTCGAGGGGGTGTTTACTTTTTTTTTTTCTTTTTAGAGAGATTTTTGTTGTAGAGCATATATGCTCACCAGAGATAGAGATAGAAAGTGAGAAATCACCCCCTGGAGGATGGCCATGCTGCAATCCCTTCTCCTCTGTTCTCCTCTTGGGATTTTGAGCATGCATGCATATGCACCCAGTGCGAGTTTTAAGTTCCCAGGTCCAGGACTTGAACTGCAGTCGACTATGTGGGAGTCCGGCAATGTAACCATTACACCATTTACTGGTTCCTCTCTCTCTTTCTCATGAGCATGTGCACATACATGCTCTTTCATGAGTTAAAAAAATATGTGCATTTTTCAGGAACCAGCAGTTAGCGTAATGGCTATGTCGCTGGACTCCCACGTAGTCGACTGCGGTTCGCGTCCCAGACCCGGTGGCTTAAACTCACACCGGGTGCGTAAGCGTGTATGCCCGAGATCCCGAGAGGAGAATGGAGGAGAAGGGATTGCGGCGTGACCATCCCTCCTGGGGGGTGATTTCTCGCTTTCTGTCTCTATGACTCTCTCTGTCTGGGGAGCGCACATGCCCTATAGCGAAAAAACCTCTTAAAAAAATACGCATTTTTAAAGAACAAAAAGGAGTAGCAAAGGTTATTCTATGACACAAGCTTATAAAGTGCTTATTTAGGGTTCAAAAGGACAAATGTGGAAAAATGATCAGCAACGCCAATGCTGCTGCAACCCAAACCCTGAGGATGCTGGAGCTGAGAGGCATCCAGTGGGCCATCATATAACACTAATTTTATTGTGTCTTAATTAAAGTGAGCCTGGTGTGTAAATTTTAAGATTTGCTTTTTTATGTTTTTTATGAATTGTTCCATTTAGCTTTTTTTATTATTATTATTTTAATTTGACCAGAGAGGTCTTTAGAGACCACCCACCTCCATATTATCCAGAAAAGATTTTTACAGAGATGGCAGCTGAAGTTTTAAGAATAAATGAGATTGCTGAGGATGAGAGCATATCACAAGAAGCCAATTTTAAGTGCTGCTCTTAGGAAGGGACCAACCTGAACGGATAACAGGAGCATCAGAGAAAGAGTGATCAGAGAGGGCCAAACTTTCTAATTTCCTACATGCCAGAGCTCAGATACTTACAGATTAAATGTTTTATGTGAGTAATACTTCAGGTTCTTAACAAAATTATACTTCGTGGAGCTCTATGAGAGTTTTCCTGGATCATAAATCTTGGAATTTTTCTTCCTTATAACACTTTAAGCAACATAGAGACTGATCCACATTCAATAATATTTTGGGCCAGCAAATCCTTTTAAATAATTATTTACTTAATACTAATTATTATTATTTTTAAATTTGCTATAGGACACATGCAAGAGAGAAAAAAAGAGAAAGTTAGAAAGCAAGCTGCCAGGTCTAGGACTAGAACTGCAGTTGGCCATGTGGGAGTCCAGTGCTTTAACCACCTTGCTACTTCCTGGCCTCAGCTAGGAAGTTTTTAAGTGCTATCAATTCTTCAGCTCAAAACTGACCTTAAGTTAATGTTCAGGTTTTTGTTTTGTTTTGTTTTTAACTATAGTATTTCTGTTTGTTTTCTTGTATCCAATGTACCTATACCAAATTTATAGGTAAAACAAACCAGTAAAATCCTCCACAAAACCACTATATATGAGGGACTTCAAAAAGTTCACAGGAAAATGGAATTAAAGTATGAATTTATTTGGATGCATTTCTTTTTCTTTTTAAACTCGGAGCTCTCACAGCATGTGATCAGAGGCACAGAGAGACCCCAAAGTGTCCCCACCCCACCTCACAGCTACAACTGCTCAGTATATGAGAGTAGGCAGAAAACAGCTTAACTTAGAAGCAAAGATAATAAAGTTCAAATCACCCTTCTTATATCTAGGACAAGAAGAAACAGCAAAGACTGAGCCAGCCCTACAGAAGAGCAGAAACATCATGCTTGAGAAGCTGGATCCCACATGGCAACTGTAGTTTGATTTTCTGGCCCACTAACCTCTAAACACTCCAGGTAAGTCTATGAATGCCAGGATCGAGCAGGCTTGAGGACTGGATTGTAGTGAGGGTATCATGGTGTGACCAGACCCTGTATAGAGAGAGGATGTTTCTCGAGGGGGTGTTTACTTTTTTTTTTTCTTTTTAGAGAGATTTTTGTTGTAGAGCATATATGCTCACCAGAGATAGAGATAGAAAGTGAGAAATCACCCCCTGGAGGATGGCCATGCTGCAATCCCTTCTCCTCTGTTCTCCTCTTGGGATTTTGAGCATGCATGCATATGCACCCAGTGCGAGTTTTAAGTTCCCAGGTCCAGGACTTGAACTGCAGTCGACTATGTGGGAGTCCGGCAATGTAACCATTACACCATTTACTGGTTCCTCTCTCTCTTTCTCATGAGCATGTGCACATACATGCTCTTTCATGAGTTAAAAAAATATGTGCATTTTTCAGGAACCAGCAGTTAGCGTAATGGCTATGTCGCTGGACTCCCACGTAGTCGACTGCGGTTCGCGTCCCAGACCCGGTGGCTTAAACTCACACCGGGTGCGTAAGCGTGTATGCCCGAGATCCCGAGAGGAGAATGGAGGAGAAGGGATTGCGGCGTGACCATCCCTCCTGGGGGGTGATTTCTCGCTTTCTGTCTCTATGACTCTCTCTGTCTGGGGAGCGCACATGCCCTATAGCGAAAAAACCTCTTAAAAAAATACGCATTTTTAAAGAACAAAAAGGAGTAGCAAAGGTTATTCTATGACACAAGCTTATAAAGTGCTTATTTAGGGTTCAAAAGGACAAATGTGGAAAAATGATCAGCAACGCCAATGCTGCTGCAACCCAAACCCTGAGGATGCTGGAGCTGAGAGGCATCCAGTGGGCCATCATATAACACTAATTTTATTGTGTCTTAATTAAAGTGAGCCTGGTGTGTAAATTTTAAGATTTGCTTTTTTATGTTTTTTATGAATTGTTCCATTTAGCTTTTTTTATTATTATTATTTTAATTTGACCAGAGAGGTCTTTAGAGACCACCCACCTCCATATTATCCAGAAAAGATTTTTACAGAGATGGCAGCTGAAGTTTTAAGAATAAATGAGATTGCTGAGGATGAGAGCATATCACAAGAAGCCAATTTTAAGTGCTGCTCTTAGGAAGGGACCAACCTGAACGGATAACAGGAGCATCAGAGAAAGAGTGATCAGAGAGACACGAGGAGAGCCAGGAGAGCACAGAGCGACAGAAATGATGAAGTCCACACGTACACATACGCAATGACTCCATGCTGTTTTGTAGATGCTAAAAGTGCTCTGTGATCAAAGCAAGTCTCTGTATTTTAAAAAAGTTGACAAATTGGCTCTTTATCTCCTGCAGAAATACAAAATGTACATCCTAAGCCAGAATTTATTCCGAGACAAATTTGACCCACAAATGCTTTCTGTTTTATGTCCACTATAATCAGCAGTATCCTTCCATGAAAGCCAGAAATGTATATAATATTGGAACTGGAAAGGGTATGTGTAATTATTTCATCCAAACCCTTCGTTTTCTATGTGATGAAAGTTAATTTTAGGATAAAGTGCCTTATTCTTGATAATGTATAAAAATGCAGTATTGTGCATACTCACATGAATGAGAGACAGAAAGGAAAAAGACAAATAGAAATTGAGGCTTTAAAAGCTACAGCATTAGCTGTGATGGAAAGACAGCTTACTTTATGGTTAGCGCGTTAGAGCACTTCTGAGTCAGGGTGAAACAAGTTACATGAAACTTGGTAATCGCTGTCTCTTACAGAGGAGGAAACTGGGCCGAGAGATTACCTTGGCCAGTGACCCGCTAGTATAATATGTGGCAGATCTGGGATTCAAATCCAGGTCTGACTTACATTGGGTTCCTCAGTAAGATTTCCTGCTG
>NW_006200423.1:1861062-1864358 GCF_000334495.1 Tupaia belangeri chinensis
TTTATAGGAAAGTCACAAAAAAAGACAGTTCTAGGGAACCAGTAGGTGGCGTGGTGGTTAAGGCACTGGATACTTCCACGTGGCTGATCTCAGTTTGAGTCTCGGACCTGGCGGCTTGTTTTCTCACTTTCCCTCTCTCTCTGTCTGTGTGTGTGTGTGTCTCTCTCTGGTCAAATCAAAATAAATGAATGAATAAATAAAATAAAATAAAAAATAATTCTTAAAAAAAGGAGACAGTTCTAGGTGAGCTCCTGCCCCTTCTTCTTGGATAGGACCCATGGTAAAGCTTTGTTGCACCACATTCCAGTCAGAATTACAAATAATACTTTTTCTTTTTTAAGTTTTTTTTTTTTTTTCACTCGCCAGAGAGAGACAGAGAGAGGAGAAGTGAGAAATCACCCCCTCAGGGAGAATGGCCACAGTGCAATTGCTTCTCTCCAACCATTCTCTCAGAATTTGGGGCACATAAATACATGTGCCAAGCGTGATCCTCAAGCCAAAGGGTCCAGGATTCAAACTACATTCAACCATGTGGGAATCCAGTGCCTTAACCACAATGCCACCTGCTGGCCCCAATATTATACATTTTTATACAAACATATACATAAAATCTAGTGTAACAAATTCAATACATTCAAAATTCTGGAGTTATAAAACGGGACCATAAAAGTACTTTTATTTACTATAACTTATAAAAGAATCTTCAAAATACTCTTCCACAGTTTGAATATTTTATAATTTTACTAATTTCCTCTAGAGTGCATATTCTGGCATAGATGAGAGTGTGCCTTTATTTTATTTTGTATTTTGTAGAGAGATTTTTGCTATAGGGTGTGTGTGATGGCTAGAAAGACAGAAACGGAGAGACAGAAAGTGAGAAATCACCCCCCTCCTACATTCTCCTCCCTGTATCACATGTGTACCTGCACCCAACATCAGTTTCAAACCACTGAGTCTGGGACTTGAAACGTGGTTGACTATGTGGGAGTCTACCGATATAACCATTATGCCATCTACTGGCCCCCAGGATATGCCTTTAACATGTCACCAAGTTTCACAAAATCTGGTTTTCTTAGGAAAACCACCTTCATCCATGACGGTAAGTCCAAAGAAAAATGATCAGCTTGATTTCAGCCCATAAATTCTTAATTACATCAAGGTGCTTTCCTTGAAGTAGTACACTGTTTTAAATGAGTCTCATCATACAAATAAATGCAGCACACAATCCACTGTATATACATACAAATACTGAAGTCTTAAATGTTCACTCCTTAATTTAAAATAGTAGTATCTGACACTACAGTTAGTGGACACAATCAAGTGGAATCATATTTTTTTCTTCCTTCTAGCATATTACATGTGAGATGTGGTTGAGGACAGAAGTCTGACTGCTTCTTCCTATTCCAAAATTCCTTCCAGAGGGCCTGGAGGGAGTCACACCCACAAACATTAATAGGCCATTTGACCCACTGATAACAGAACTCTTCCTACATCCTGTCCCTGGCACAATATCTTTGCGATGTACATTAATGCGTATTTATCTCTGTTAAAATATATTCTTTTCTTTCTTTTTTTAAAAAAGATTTATTTATTTAACTTTATTTGCTATTATTATTTTTTAATTTGACCAGAGAGACAGAGAGAGAGAAAGGGAAAGTGAGAAAGCAAGCTGCCAGGTCCAGGACTCGAACTGCAGTTGGCCATGTGGGAGTACAGTGCCCTTAAATGCCATGCAACCTGCTGGCCCCAAATATATTGTTTTCTGATCTCAGCAACCTTCCTTTTCCAATCACCAAACTAAAAATTGTAAAACCCACCTATAACTGACAAGCATGTCCCACCTTTGTTGGCTAGACCAATGGAAAAACTCTTTGCTAAATTTCAAACATCACTCAGTCTCAAAATCAAATAAAAGGAATCCCTGCACCTGATCACCCTGAGAAATGCATGTTTTACCTTCTCTCTGGGCCTAGGTCACACATATTCATGCTTAGAAATAAACTGTGTTAATTACTATTTTTTGCAGAGTTTGTTATTTCCATCAACACAGTAAACTGTTAAATTACTTTCTCCCAACATGCATATAAAAGAAAAAAATTCCCTCCCAGGTTATATAATTCTGCAAACTTGATTTCATTGTCAATTGCTATGTTAGGCCAAGAGTTAAAAAAAAAAAAAGTAGTATTTATGAGTGCTTACTATCAGTAAAAGTCAAACTATAAAATGAGCAGGTATTTCCAAATAAAATAAAAACATATTGTCGTCAAATTTCTTGATAATCTAATTAAATAGTAAACTTTATTCCCTAACAATTTCTTTTTTGTATTTATTTATTCATTTACTTTATTTCAATCTGACCAGAGAGAGACACATAGAGAGAGGGAAAGTAAGAAAGCAAGCCACTAGGTCCAGGATTCAAACCATGTTCAGCCATCTGGGAGTCCAGCGCCTTAACCACCACGCCACCAGCTGGCCCACCCTAACAATTTATAAATTCAGTTTTTAACTGCTGCATAGATTAGTGAGTAATCAATAAACATGGTATTGTTAGTTTACATGGAGCTTGGTGTAATTTATTTGTAATAATATTTCCCAAAGTGTGTATCTTGAAATGTACACTTTACTGTCGCATATATTCAGGAAACACTGCAAATTCTATTGACCTTTTGGGAAATGACAACATACACTGGCACTGTATGAAGTCAGTTTTTAAAAAAATCATCTAGCTTTACCTAATCCATTTTTTTCTTTTTTTTTTTTTTTTTTTGTGGGAGGGGGAGAGATTTTTGTTACAGGGCACGTGCACTAGAGAGACAGAGAGAGAAAGAAAGTGAGAAATCACTCCCCAAAGGGAATGACCATGCCGCAATCCCTTCTCCATTCTCCTTTGGGGATATTGGACATGCATGCACACATGCCCAACATGAGTTACAAGCCTCTGGGCCTGGGACTTGAACTACAGTTGGTCATGTGGGGGTCCAGCACCTCAATCACTACACCAGCCAATGGCCCCTAACCCATTATTTTCAGAGTTTACCTATTGACAGAACTTTTGTGGGATTTTTTTTGTGTTTAATATCTATCAATGTCCGGGACCAGCAGTTAGTGTAATGGCTATGTCGCTGGACTCGCATGTAGTCGACCGCGGTTTGCGTCCCGGACCCAGTGGCTTAAAACTCACGCTGGGTGCGTGTGCATGCGTGCCCAAGATCCCAAGAGGAGAATGGAGGAGAAGGGATTGCGGCGTGGCCATCCCCCCTGGGGGGTGATTTCTCGCTTTCTGTCTCTCTGTCTCT
>NW_006200423.1:1864375-1870819 GCF_000334495.1 Tupaia belangeri chinensis
TCGCCCTGTCGGTGGAGGCCGCGCGCCCTAAAGCAAAAAAAAAAAAAAAAAAAAAAAAAAATCAATGTCCTAGTTTAATTAGTATCATAAGAAATAAGATTGAAAAACCTTGATCTGTAATGAATGAGGGTATTAAAATAAGCGGAGGGTACCATAATAATTTATATTGGATTTTAGAATATATGTAATTTTATTAGCAGATTTTCTTTTAGAAAATGTATCAAAGGATACATTAAAAAGAGAATTGCCTAAGGACACAGCAACTAGATTATTTTTTGTTCCTTTTATCAAGGAAAATAACAAAAGATCTTCAGGATTTAGTTAGGTCTTAGCTAAGTAGGTAAGACACTGGGTGTAAAATGAGAAGTGGCCATGTATATTTAATCCTTTCCTAAGATCACCTCCAAGGATAAAGAAAGCAAGAATAAAGTCAGTCCATTATTAAAGGGCGGGCACCCAGCATACTTACACTGCCCATTCAAGCTTCTCATTTTTGATTGAGTTGTATAGAGCCTGTAAAGAGAGAAAATAAGATCGAATTATTCTTTTCATTCTGTTCCACATTTTGAATTCTGCAAGTGAACAAAGGCAAAGGCTTGAGTGAGTCAGCAAGCTATTCCTCCAAACAAGGCCACCTTAACAAGACAGGCCTGATAGCCCTTGTCAGTCATCTTGCTGGGTCTGAGCAGAAGAGGAATCCACGGTGAGGCAAACGAGCACAGGGCAAATGGCATTTTATGAAACACACAGACTTTTAGAAAGTAAAAATGTCTTTTTCACATAAGACACATGACACTGTATTACCTTTTACACAGTGAGATACTAGGCTATGATTATAATTAGACTGCTCTTTATTTCTCTTACTCAAAGTATGATCTTGTCGTTTCACTAATGCGGATGCTGGATAACTCACCATCTTCTCAACAGAACAAATGTAACTGGTTTTGTGGTAACTCACTGTGCAAGGCACGTGGAGGGGCAGTGTCAGTGTTTCTGTACCAAGGCCTTAGGAGGTTTCACTGTTCTGACATCACAACTCTGCCTTGCGGTTACGTGGGGGTCATATTGGTATGTACATGGTGGTGGTAGAGGGATGGAAAGCTTGCTCAGAGCCTTGGTAACAAAAATCACACAGTCAAGCCAGAAGAAGATGGTCTCCCTGCCTCTTCCAGCCTCAGTATCATGCAGAAGGTGCTTGTAATCCACTCATTCTCAGCAACTGCCCGAGCAAAAGGTACGCGGCATTTCTACTTTTCAAATTTTGAGTAAGGCGTTATAAAGAAGACACAAATGCACCAAGGTATAAAATCAACACGACAAATTATGTCAAAGAAAAGAATCATACACATAATATAATGATGATGTTGGAACGATTTTTTTTTTCCTCAAAGAAGGATGTAGACCTATTAGGGCTTAAAGGCTTAGCAAAGACTTCATTTACTCTGAGAGAGGAAAAAGGGAGACAGATGCTATCCATGCCTCATCCCTCAGCAGCAGCTCAAAGGCTGTACAAACAGCACAGAGGGACAGAGGCAGAGCTGCCTTGTAGTCCTGACTTCTGCCTCCGAACACGTCCCACCCAGGAGTCTACGCTTGCGTAAACAGTGGTGAATTCTCCCACCAGTAAAACACTTTCAAATTCATCCAGATGTATTATGTTACAGATTTTATATCACTTAAGATTCAGTACATGCACCCTTAGCCCGTAACTTGACCGACACTATGGAAGTTCTCCAGTGCAGCTATCATCATTTAACTAGTGAGTAATTATGGTAGCTAAGAAAAATCAGGACGCGCCTCATCCTCACTAGGACACAGTAAAGTATTTGTGTACAAACACAGAAATGAAAGAACAAGTTAAAATAAAAAATAAATCGAGGCACAAGACCATGTTATAAACTGGATATTCTTTTAAAGAACTCAAATTTACTGAAGAGCCACAACAACCTATGTTGTTTGAACAACCTATGAAGCTGAACACGTACGGAAGTGTAGAGTAGAACTCGAACTCAAACCTCAAGACATTAGAGGAATAAATGCTTTTAAAATGGATTCTATTACTTGCATGAACCCTTAGAACTCTTACGTGATAGAGGGCTGAGGAACTGCAGTAGAAAAGAGACAGATCATTAAAGGTTCTTTATGTACTGTCACACTCAAAATTACGCAGTTATTCACAATTTGAAGATTTAAGAAGAACTATTCATAAAGAAGACACTGAAAATGATATCTAAGCATCTAAAAATTTGTAAGACATTTAAGTCTACCCTAGAACAATTATTTCAAAAACATCTTTTTTTACTTGAGAATATTTTGGTTAATGGAGTTCTGAATTAAAACCTCAGTCAGCTAGGTATCTTACCACAAAGGTCTATTATAAAGTATCGTGCTGAATGCAACAGGCTTGCCGTATTGTAGGCCAAGCCCTTTCCCTGTGTATATAATCTAAAATAGGTTTCTTATTGTAGCATACAAAATATGAGCAATGCATGTCATTTCTGTCCTTCTCAAATGCAAAATTATAAAGGAATTTGTGTCATTCTTTGTAGTGCTTCGTGATGGTCCATTATTTTCTTAATGAAAGGAAGATGCTTTGCAAATGCATCAAACACTCACATAGCCGAATCACAACTTGGATTCCTTTAATCTACTTAGCCTGGTTAAGAACAGAAGTCCTTTGATTCTTCTTTATCTCTACCCTACAGTCATCATATTTCCTTTTCTGCGGGTCCCAGTCACCATGGCCTATCACTTCAAACAGCCTTGTTACATTTTCAACATCCGTCCCACTGTCTTTCCGTTATAACCCCAAAGAAATACAATCTCTGGACCAATTGTATTTTGACTTTTCCACACTGATCTCCCATGTATCAGTTATGATTTCTTGTAGTTTCAAATGTTACATACCTACACTATAACTCTCTTAAGAATAAGGGTGACCTTAAATTGGGTCATTGTAAAAGTCATGATGTATTTTTCTATGTTTTTGTATGCAAAAAATGCGTCATGACTTTTCCGATGATCCAACAGCTTATGCAGCACGATCATAGGAAGGTATGGAAGGCGCTGGCCTCAGGGATACAGGTATTTCAAGTTCTCCCCTTCTCCTCTCAGTGCTCTCTCCTCTCTTTCTATCCTAGTCATCTCCAGGCTTTGATTTCTCAATTACACAAGAAGCATGTCCACAAAATCCAACACCTTTTCATGCCCTTGTGTCTCTCAGCAAGAGAAAATAAGCAGTTCTCTCTCCCAACTGCAGTAGAAGTCCCAGGTAAGGCTTCCCATTGGTGTGAGTTAGGTCTCTGCACTGCAGGTTAGTCCTGTGGCTAACAGTTGAGGTGTTACGACTGGGTCCGTCCCTGAAGTCAGTAGGCTGGGGCCTCTATCAGTGAGGGGGTAGCACTAGCCTAGCCTCCTGAACTTCACAGCCTCCCAATTCACAGGCTCCTAGTTCAGCACCACTAGAGAAAATTAAGCGATAGCACAAACACCACTCAACAGTTCAGCACCTCAAATTCCAGCAGAGCCTTCCTTCGTGAGCCTCCATTTCTCCCCTTCTCTTAAACCTACTCGCATTAGCACCTTTTCTTTTCTCCTTTCTGATGAAAGGGGAAGAAAGAAGAAAACAGATGATTTGTTTGTTCTCAGCTGAAAGGGACCTTGCGGATCATAAAGCAAAGACGTCCTTATGGAGACGAGGAAAATGAAGCACAATGCCAACTGACTTCTCTCAAGGTCCTGCAGTTGCTTTTTCACCAACTTTGGCTCAGAAATGACATTTCTCTTCACATTTACTATCAACGAACTACATCCTCTCCTAAGAACAAACCTGACTGCACTGTATCTGCTGGCCTAACTCAAGACCCCTGGGCAAAGGCAACACAGCCTGTGCCGTCTCTAGAACAGATTCACATGTTGGTTCCTGTCACAGTTTATTATTGGAAGAGGACTTGTATACAGGAGCCACTGCTGCTGGGACACAAGCTTGAGGTGCTTTGTCAGGGAGGATGGTGGGTTTGCAGCACTGACCCACACTCTCAGGCCACTTATGACCAAAGGCATTTGCCCTGTGAATGGCTGAAATTGGAGGTGTAGGCCAGAGTTCATGTGCGGGGTTACCTGGCTCAGTCCCAAGAGAGCAGGGTCTGTGGGTAAACACTGTCATGGGCAGCTGTCCATTTCCCTGTGGCCACAAACAGGCAGCTGGAGAGGGGATAAGTGGACAAGGTACCAAATTGCCCTTTATGGCCCGGCAGCCCATGTGCAGTAGGCAACAACCCACCAGGGACAGCTGAACAATGGGTCTTCAGAAGGGGTCCTAATCTTAAACCTTATACAGCAAGAACCCTAAGGATGTGAATAAGCTAAAGAACTTGAGATAGAGAGGTTGCCTGGGTGGGCCCTAAATGAAATCAAAAATTTAAAAGAAAGACAGAAGAGACTTAAGAAAGAAGAGCGACATGAATAGAAACACAGAGATTGCAGTAATAAGACATAAACCCAGGAAGGCTGACACCTACGGAAGTTGGAAGAGTCAAGAGAACAGTTTCTTCTCTAGACCCTCCAGAGGTGCACAGCACTGACAATGTCTTGATGGCAGACTTCTGGATTCAATTGAAAACAATCATACACCCAAAGATTGATTTCCAGAAATACTTCCAGGGCCAGTTCCTACGGAGATCACATTTGTTGAGGTTCTGAATGTGTCCCCCTCCCCCCAACTTCAGGTGTCAAAATTGGGTGAACTCATCGTGTTCAGTGGGTGAAGACTTAATCTGATGACAGTGTTAAAGGTGCGGTCTCAGGACCAGTGGATGGCATAATGGTTACATTGCCAGACTCCACATAGTTCGAATCCTGAACCCAGAGGCTTAAAACTCAAGCCGGGCATGTGTGTGTGCATGCCCAAAATCCCAAAAGGAGAGTGGAAAAGGGATTGAGGTGTGACCCTACCTCCTGCCATGCTGGGGGTGATTTCTCACTTTCTGACTGTTTCTCTCTCTCTGTCTGTCTGGCAAGTGCAAGCACCCTAAGGCAAAACAAAACAAAACAAAAAACCCCCCTCTCTAAAAAAAAAAAAAAAAAATGTGAGGTCTATGGGAAGTGATGCAGCATCAGGGTAGAGACCCATGATTGAATCCAGAAGGGTTTATTATGGAAGGAATGAGACAGAGACATGGACCCAGACACACACTGCTCAAGCTCCCGACCTCCGCCATGTCATCACCAGCAGGAAGACCCTTGGTGATGCAGACCCTGGGCCTTTGGCCTCTAAACCATGAGCTGAATAAACCTCTATGCTTATAAATGACCAGATTTGGATATTTTTGTTACTAGCAATGGAAAAGACTAGATTATGACCCCATTGGAAGGCATGAGGACACACCAGATCCAGCTGAGGAATTTTTCTAAATACTGATTACTGCATCCTCCCCACCTCTCTTTTATCAGCTCCCTGCACAAAGCACCCATGTGTATTTCCAAATGCTCCACAAGAAACCCTGACCTGAAGCCCTTCTGAAAAATCACTGTGAGGCCAGCCTCTGGCCTGGTGCTTATGTGAGCTGGATTCCACACAGTCAACTGTGTGATGTGAGTCTCAGACACAGTGAGTTGAAGAACACACTGGGCATGTGCATGTGCGTGTGTGTGTGCGTGTGCGTGTGTGTGTGTGTGTGTGTGTGTGTGTACCCCAAATCACAAATACCCCCTGGGGGGGAGGTGGTACTTTCTCACCTCCCCCTTGTTTGTTTCTGTCCTACCAATGCATGTCCCCTCTGGCAAAATGAATCATAAAAGAAAACACTGCCCTGCAAGTTTATCCATCTTTTCTCTAATTGAAATCTTTGCAACTTAACTTAGGAGGCAAGAGAAAAAGCATACACCTCCACTGACAAGAACAGGAGAGAGTGAGTCTCTGTATTAGAAGATCATTTTTAAGAATGAGAAAGCAAAGTAAATGGCTTAAATTACAGAGATCAAGGTATTCTGGTCGAAATTTACTTTTAAGTGTTTGTTCCTCACTCTTGATTGCTTCTCAGAGCTGGTAAAATGCAATTTTATTCAAGGCTTCGCACCAGTACTGCCAGCCCACACGCGGCTCTGAAGTTTTCTCTCGTTACCATGCATTGTGTAACCATGAGCCTCTCTCTTTCTCCAGAAGCTTATTTTGCACAGAATTCATGTATTTTGGTTCAATCAGTTCTGAATGCCAGTGGTTTTTATTCCCCCTCTGTGGTCCTTGAATCCTGAAGAGTCTAAGGGATAAAATAGCTTCTACTATCAGCAAAACTGACAGTGACAGTGGTAGAATGTGTACCCAGAAGGAATTAGGACACCATGGTCATGGTATTCAAATACAATGCTGGCTCATGTGAATTCAGCTCAAGCAGACTTTAAGTCTAGAATTAAATATGCACTACTCTGGCAGAATTATGAGAGAAA
>NW_006200423.1:1870836-1873127 GCF_000334495.1 Tupaia belangeri chinensis
ACTGGTTAAAAATTGATGATTAAACTAGTTACCAGATGAATGTTACATTGGTTAGAAAAACTCAGAACAGGACTGGCTCAGCGGTGTGGTGATCATGCACTGCTCAAGTGCAGCTGGGTCAATATGGAAGACTGTGACTCCCTTCTCTGGTTGACTTGTACACACCAGGTGGGCAAGCCCACGATCGTGGCTGGGAGAGCTGGGGGTGGATTGTGGCATATAGCCTTATGGAGGGTGCCTGTTTCTCTTTTTCATGAAAGAAAGAAACTTAAAAAAAAAAACCCTCAAAATATCTTAATGTGATGGTTCTCAGCACTTATGTTCTTCTCTATGTCTTAAAATAATTCTGGAATAAAACACTATTCCTCACTGAAGGAAACTTCTCTGAAATCAGCACTCCGAGGAACTTTGTTCCTCCCTACCCAAGAGGTTGTTTACATGGTGCAACACACCATACAGGGTGTCATGGGGAGGGGCATGCTTTTGTTAAGTAGCAGACAGCAATGGTTAAGCAGAACTGGAAAAGAACAGCAGCCTGAACTCTCTACCACAAAAGCCATATTCACAGACAATCCATTTTAGGAGAAGAGCACAGTGAAGATGAGTTTCTAGAAACCAATGCCCTTTCAGCTCCCTATGTTCCCATCCCAACTGTATAACTCTGTGGCCCTGAGTGCAGACTGCACCCCATAGAGCACATCCACTCACCAGCAACCTCACGGATGCACTCTCTGGAGTTCTCGTTGGAGTGACAGAACCATGCTTGAATGTGGTTTGTGTTTTCCCACATCTACAGTCAGAAATAGTTTTTGGATCTAGCCACAAAGTAAACAGCTGAAATCTACATCCTGACAATGAACTTAAGCTGGTGATGCCGTGCACTTACAGACCCAGACAGCAAATGCAAAAATATCTAACCACGAATGGATATGCCTGCACCAATATCCACAATGGACACTAGAAAATTAATTTAAAAGTCTTATCTTATTGAAAGCAAATCTAAAGTATAATTAACACGTGCAATGCATCATATAATAAGTATTTCTGAGCATTAGGGGGGCATTATGGTAGGTGCAGATAAAATCATTGTGCCCACATAAGGAATACAAAGCATGCAGCCAACTGGACTGAGCATCACCTGGTGGAGAACTAGTGAACAGTCAGCTAAATATTTACTTCCTACTACCAGCGTGCAAGACACTGCTGCACATAGCATCTAATATGTGACCTTATGTTATTAAATTAGAAAAATTAATAGAAAACAGGTCTAATTTCAGGAACTCAGGAGGTGAGAAGGGGGACGGGGCACCTAGCTGTCACTAATTTGCCTACTTTAGACCAATTCCTTATTCACTGTGCCCTCATGGTCATATGCAACAAGACAGAGCTGTATCAAGGTCCCTTTCTTGGCTCTTCCCTTCCAGATCCACCATTCTATGACTCTGCTTGTAACTGGCATGCCGAAGGTGCTTTCTCTTTCTCGTACATACCCTCCATCATTTAAAAAAGAGAGAGAAAAAATGTAGCCAAAGATAGTATTAAATAAACAGATCTGCCCAAGGACTTCATGACTGGCTCAGGGGATGCTCTATTCCAAACTTGAAAGTGAATAAGAATGTAACTGCTGATGCTACTTGAACTAATGCAATAGTCCAAATTTTTCATGGCACGTGTATGTGGGTATCCATTCATTCATTTTTTTATTCATTCATTTATTTGGGGGTCAACTTAATTAACAAGGTGTATTTATACAAAGCGTATTCCACCTCAGGTAATTTTTCTTTATCTTAAAATTTCTTTCCGTGTGACTGGCTGCTGAGACTTAGGCAGTGTCTCAACATGCTCTTACAAAAAAGGAAAAAAGAAACTAGACAAACAAAAAATTTATTTTAAATGTAAACAAAGCTGTAAATACTAAGAGAGCCACTTAGTTCCTCACTGAGCAAAAGTGTTAAACATAAAAAAAAAAAAATCTTCCCCCTTGTTAAAACTGTAAACATCTCCTAGTGAGTCCATTTGAACATCCAGTTCAAGTGTTGATTCCACAGCAAAATCCAGACTAAGAGTTTGTTAACTCAGTATTTTCAGAATAAGGCATGAAACATCAATGAGAGCAGGGAGAGAAGCCACGGAGAGGGGCAGCCAATGCTCAGCGATAACCAGGTGGGAACACAACTTCACTGTTGTTAATTCTTCTTCTTTTTTTAGAACTACACAGATACAGATTATTCAAGGGTAGCAGTTCTTAAGTACAACATTCAAAAGTGTGTCTACAACTACCACGGGGGGGG
>NW_006200423.1:1873972-1983057 GCF_000334495.1 Tupaia belangeri chinensis
GGGGCGGCCAAGGAGCATGTGCGCTGTCCACAGGACACCAGTTCTGAAACCTGGGTTTAGAAGGATGCCATCAGAACGTGGTCAGGAAGCAGCAGTAAGAATCAATGAGTAGACCGGTCTATGGTTTAGAGATTTAAGTTTCGGAATATTCGATGCTCCATCTGAGAATTTTCTGACTCTGGGATGATAGTCTAGCCATTCTGTAATAGCTGATATTCCATTGATAATACCATACCTATCAATGAGGCCACTGTCTGGGAAATACCGTGCGAGGGGCTTTACTGTCATTAATTCTCACCATATCCCATGGCACCTGGTTAAGAGAGCTGTCCCATTTAGTGCTTCCAAAGGCAAAGCGACCTACAGTCATAAGCTGAGCTGGGGCCTGAAGATGGCTCCACTTAACTAAGCCAAACAGTGTGACCGTACCTGCACTAACCATGGCACAATGCTGCCACCATACACACACATTATCTTACACACACACAGCTTAAATGAATACATGTAGGCCGTTAGTGATACAGTCTGCAGCTCTGACACACACTTTGTTGTTGAACAACTTACTACAAATCAGTTAACAAAGTTAGAAACGGGGCTACCCATATCACTGAATGTCATGGCCTTTTACTGTAATACACCAGCTAAGAAACTATTATTTAGTTTATTTAAAAATGATGTTCTCACTGGGAAAGATATCCCTAACTCTAAATTCATAGCTAAGAAAACTTAGGGTCACTGTGAACAGGAATTGATGGTCCCTACTTAAAATCCTTCTTTAACACACTGTGGATAGTTACCACCTGCCTGCTCCTACTGCCCACAGCATGCCTTGCTCAGTTCACCTTTACTGTTAGTCGTTCCATGTCAATCACACAATGACTTCTGCAAATATAGAACTGTAATATATGCTAATATGTCAAGGAAAAGCATTTTTATAATTACTAGTCACAAAGTGTTTTTTTTCCCTTATAATAGTCTAGTAAGTAGTACACTTAAGTATTAATACAGTATAAAGTATTTTACAGTCATTAGAAGACTCATTCATGTTGGTAACATGAATAGTAGAACAATCAGAACACTTGGAACCGTATAAATAAATCTCTTCAAACCATTCGTGCATGCATTCATTCAGCCAGGAAACAAATATTCACTGATGTTACCTGCCACCTATTTAAGGGGGGCACTGAGGATCAGGGCTGGAAAACAGAGATGCAGAACTTAGATTTTAGGGGGTTGGAAACAGCCCATAAATGTATAAGAAAACAAAGACAAATGATAAATCATTTTCTGGTAGGCTACCAGGTAATTATTATAAGGTGACTGCACTAATAATAACAGTGCGGAGGTAGGTAACTCAGAGTAGCTTTAGACAAGATGATCAGGGACTCTGCAAGGAGATTTAGGACATGAGTGACAAGGAGCAACCATGCAAAGAAAGGTGACAGGAGAGGTGAGTAGCCCCTGGCACAACGGAGCTTGGTGGGTCTGAGTCACAGAAGTAAGGCTGGTGTGGCTGGAGCTGGCAGCCTGTGGTAGGCGGAGGGGCAGGAGTAGAATAAGAGCAAACAGAAAAGCAGGTCTAACCAGTGAGGGCCTTAGTCAGTGCACGCTGGGTAACTACTGCAAGATTCTGAGCAGAACTATCATTCCTTTTCAAGGTTACCTGGTGCTATAGCTTGAAAGTGTGCTCCCCAAATTATGTACTGAGATTTGGTCATAATGGGATTAAGAGGGTGAAAACTTAACCCATCCAAGGTGTGGAAAGGTGGGACCTTTGGAAGGAGGTAAGGATTAATAGCAGGTGGGGTCCCCATGACTAATTCTTGGTGTGTTTAGGAGAGGAAATGAGACCAGAACAGAGACACCAGACACAAAAGCATGCCCTCCTGCCCTCCCACTGCTGAAATGCATCAGACAACCCTCGGCAGGTGTGGCCACAGGACCTGAGGCTCCAAACTGTGAGCTGAATAACCTCCACTTTTAACATAACCCAGACTCGGGTATTTCTTTTATTAGCAACAGAAGAGACTAGAATAACCTGGCTTCTGTGTAAAGGACTGGATGAGAACAAGGGGAACAGCAGCAACATTGCTGGCATCTGAGGTGACTCTGACGGGGATGATGGCAATGGCAGACTCGGGACAGATCAGGCTATCTTCCTAAATTATGGGAGAAGGCTGGCCCATGTTTTCGCATAACCTTAAGCACAAATAAATAACTGGGTAAGACAAATGGTCTCAAGTCACATCAGAGACACAGTGCTATCTGTCAATATTTAAAGTCATTTAAGCTAAGAGGGAAATGTATTAAGATATATTGTTAAAGGAAAAGTCCAAAACAGCACAAATGGTATGATCCCATTTTGTGGGGAAAAATGTGTGTATGAGGGGGATTTAAAAGACTGTGAAAAAACTGAAGTATGACTTTATTCTGGTGCAAAAACTTTGAGACCTACACATAGTTTTTTCTTAATATGCATCTTCCATGATTTTTTTTTTTTGAAAAGTTTTTTTTTTTTTCTTCTTCTATAGGGCACATGCACTCGCCAGAAAGACAGAAAGCAAGAAATCATCCTCTGGGGGAGATGGCCATGCTGCAATCCCTTCTCCTCCATTTCCCTCTCAGGATCTTGGGTACACACGCATACGCACCCAGTGTGAGCTTAAGCCACTGGGTCCAGGACTCGAACCAGAGTTGACTACGTGGTAATCCAGCGACATAACCATTACACCAACTGCTGGTCCCCATCTTCCATGAAGTTTTGAAGGAGCCCTTGTGTGTGTGGAGGGATGGGGTCACAAACAGACATTCCTGAAAGTATACATAAGAATCAATTGACAATAATTGCCCCTGGAGAGGGTGAGTGGGGAATGAAGAGGGAGAATTTTCCATGTCTAACTTTCTGTGCTATTTGAATGTTTGCCACATTCGAATACCATGTAAACATACTTCAGCCAAAAAATGTAGACAAGAATAGAGTTTACACTCCTTGCAAATGTGATTAAATCTGTCTCCCTTTAATCTCCATGGTGTGTCACAAATTGTTGTGACCACAAGTGGGCTTTTTTTTTTTTTTTTTTGCTATAGGGCATGTGCGTTTGTGCGTTCGTGGGCACACGTGCACACACAGTATGTGTTTCAAGCTGCCGGGTCCAGGACTTGAACCATGGTCAGGCCATGGGAGTCTAGCACCTTAACCACTATGCCACCTGCTGGACCTGAACACAAGCGTTTAAAAAAATTTTATTGGAAAGACAAGGACCTCAGGGATAATGTTGCCCTAGTATGAAAGGCAGCAAATAAGAAAAAAAGAATAATGGGCTAGACTTCAATAAAATCTACCTGTGAAGAAGGTTGATTTCTGTACTTCAATGATCTAGAAGCAGGAAGTTAGGTGGACTTGAGACTGTGGGTTGCCAGACATAGGCAGGATGCCCACTTAAATTTGAACTTCAGGTAAATAACTTCTTTCTTAGCATAAAATACGCCCTTAAATTTTTTAGGAGACGTGTTTAGATTAACATTTATTTATCAGGCTGACCCTGTGGCCTGGTGGTTAAGGGAGCCAGATCCCACATGGCCAGCTGGGTGGTTTACGTCCTAGTCCTGGTGACTTGAAAACCTGCTAGGTTCATGTGTGTGCCTGAAATCCTGACAGGGACAGAGAACTGGAGAAGAGGTTGCAGCAAGATCACACGTATTTGGAGGTGCTTTCCCTCTCTTGCTCTGTCTGTGGAGAGTGCACATGCTCTCTGGCAATGAAAAAGAAAAATAGAGGCCAGCAAGTGGCACTGCGATTAAGGCATTGGACTACCACGTGGCTGACCACGGTTCCATCTCTGGACCCAGAGGCTTGAAAATCACTCCAGGCATGTGTGCATGTGTGTCCAAAATCCAAAGAGAAGAATGGAGAAGGGACTGTGATGTGACCATACCTCTCTGTTTCTGTTTGTTTCTTTTACCAGCAATTGCATGTGCTCTTTGGCATAAACCAAACAAAGAAAAAGAAAAAAAAGAAAGGAATATGTATCTCAAATTAAAACTTAGCTGGGTGTTCCATGTTTTTTTTTTCCTTCTTTTTTTTTGATAAACCTGGAACATAAATAGAACTAGCTGACTCCAGATCCCACGTTTGCATTCACTATCTTACATTCTCTTCATGTGTTTTGCAAAGTGAACTTGCCATGACTGTGTCAAAACCTTCCCTGGAAGAGGATAAACATCCCTGTTAGAAGATGTATTCTCATTGAAATCAATGAGATACAGATAGAAAGATGGCAACATAGATCATGAAAGGACCCTGATCCTTCTTCAACCCAATGCAGATGTTAGAAACAAGTGTCCCCAAAATAAATGTGGATGTGATGTAATGTAAAATCCTTAGACCCTGATCATTTAGAAAAAGGTTATGCAACTATAGTCTAAATCACCTTCTTTGATACCTGAGTTAAAAATTAATTTCATTATTCTTCAGCATACACATTAGCTTCAAATAGTTCATGGAAAATGTGTATTACAAAAAAACTATAGATTTCAAAAAATTTTCACCAAAATAAACACGTCATTGAATCCCACTTTTCCACATCTATTCTGAGGTCCCTATGTATGTAACCATTCTCTGACCTGTATAAGCAGTCATTTTCCAATTTCATTATGTTCATCGTCACTTCCTGATTTTAATTCTTTACCTGATCCTCTGGAATTGTAATTTTTACCAACACTGTCTAGCTCCAGCCAGGGTAGTGCAGACAATAGGGGTGCTGCTTTATGATGCTGGAAGCCTTAGCAGAAGGCTGTGGGTTCACATCTTGGACCTAGCAGAACACATGGACATGCCCATGATCCAAGGGAGGACTGTGGCATGAAGATTGCCAAAAAACCAAAAATACAACAAAACTTGTCTGGATTTGGATAGCTTTCCATACGGCTGAAAATCAATGTTTAAAAAAATGATTCTAGATTATACTTGGCATAATATGTTAATGGGTCCTTCTTGTTGGTGGGCCTTAATTGTTGGAAAGTAGCAGACATATACTATATAAAGAAGGCTTCAGAATTTAAAAACACAAAGAAAGATAAATTTTAAGTGACTTTGTAAATTACAGGCAGTATTTTTTTAATACCCGAGAAAGATGATCAATTATTTTTAAGGATTATGGACATCATGATGAAATTAACATGCACTATTAAAGAAACTGTTTGCTGGGTAAGAAGCAGAGTCCTTTTTACTAAGTGGTTTGTATAAAAAAACAATCCCTGGGGGACTTTGACATTTAGAGAGAACGGCAGGCTTGGTATTTGTTCCCTGTCATTTTCATGCATTAGACAGAGCAATGAAGACAGACCAAACGGAAATAGATTTTATTCAAAACAATCGATACCGCCAAATTAAATAATCCAATCCAGTGGACGCTAGGCTTCCAGATTTCATAAACAGGAACATTTTCAAAAGAGGTTTTGGAGAACTATATGAAATTGCCAGTTTTTCATTTTGCTAAGCAAGAAACATATAAAAAATTTCAAAAAAAGAGAAAACAATAACTACTCTTACTATCATTCCACTAAAATAATGAGCACGGACAATTTCAGAATAAAGAACTCTTTCTCAAGAAAGATTCAGTCTTTCACCGACGTTTTTAATGTGGATGGAAAACTCTGATAGTAACTAGCAGTGAATATGCTCTAGTCCCATAACTGTTGGAGTATGAAGTCTTGGGAAAGATACTACATTTTTTTATTTTTTAAGAAATAAGTCTTTATTACCTGGTTCTTGCTAAACATAAAGTAAGACATACAAACCATTCAAGCTACCCCACATATGCCGTTAGCCTTTATATTCATTTAAAATTTTTTTCAAAGCTGAAAAAATTTATATATACACATACATACTCTACTCAACTGTGGAAGCCTACACACAACCTAATGATCCTGGAAAAGGACCATTTAGCTTTCTTATCCCCCCTACTGCCTCCCACCCCCTACACACACCCCACACATGTTAGTCTACTTTCTTCCCTCTCCCAATCTTTCTGTTAAAGATTCCATGACAATTTGGAAGTTGGTCATCTTTCAGGGCCTACTTCATGATGGCTATGGAGACGGAATTCACAGCTGAGCCGCGTGGTGCATGGGACAACATTTTCATTACTGTAAACTTTTTGTTTTCTCTCGAGTTAATCATCACCTCATTTTGGTGCTGTTGTCTACTTTTCTAAAGGTATTTTTATGAGTTTATCTCCAACTCAGCTCTACACTCTGCCAAAAGAATGGTCAGTCTCCTCTCATACAGACCAGCGCAACAGGCCTTCTATCTATCAGGCCTTCTATCATGACTGTTGGCGGCATCTCTCTGGAAGCGTCCCCCCTTCCCCTGCAGTCTGCAGACCTGGCTTCCATCTCCTGCACAGCTGCTGTTTGGGCTTCCTTGACCATCGCCCTAGGAGGACATCCCTCTCTGACACGAGATCTCCTGCTTCCTGGGCACACCTTGTTCTTCTCTTCTGGTGCCTGAGAAAAAGTACATGGGTGGGGAGAAAGGGAAGAGACTCTCCCTTGTGAAATATTTGTACTTTTCACTTAATCCTGCTGTTTTCAATGCAGGGATCTTCCTGGGGGACTCAACTGAGCCCAGTTTCCTAAATCCACAGTGTCTGGGTTAAAGGCATCAAAGAGGAAGAGTAGAAATGGGGGTGGGTCACTTGGCTACAAATAGGGAGGTCATCTAGAGGGATCAGTTGCTAATTTTAGAGCCTTTACAGGGATCCTCCCATGGTGCCCCAATTCTGGGCCTTTCTTACGTTCCATGGGCAAATCTGTTTCTTTCCCTGGCTTCCAGACCTGCAGACTGTTGTATTTATGTTTTCTCTGGATGCTGAAATAGTTAACCAGCTTATCTTACCACTTTCTATCTTTAAAGTTTGTTGACATGTTTAGGGCATCCTCTTTAATCCTTAGTGTCCTTGAATATATGCTAGCTCTACTGCCATTTTAATGGCATTTAAATGGAGACAGATAAACACACATTGCTACCTTAAACTCTCATTTTAAGTTAAATTTTTGCTGCAAACAAACACCACTTAATAATGGTCTAAGAGATCATAGCAGGGGGCTGATGAGGCATACAAAAATCTCCTCAAAACACTGCCCAATCATAACAAAAGGCTCTTCGGAAGAATCTTTCTCCTTTACCCTGTTTTTAAGAAAGTGTATTGAAGAAGAATCCTAAATCATCTGGTCCTTTATCTGTTCTTTTAAGTGACAGTAAAGAACTTCTTTTCTCAAAGCACTATCTTGTGTCTATATGACTATTAGACCTATTAGGCAGGACCCTAACTCTTCAGGTTTACTTCTGTTGGGAGATTTTAGAGAAAACTGGAATAAAAAGCTCAACAGGAATTAATTTCCTGTCATGCATGGCTGCGGTTCCAAGGTCTACAGAAGTTGGACCTCATGCTGTGAACACCACCTGGGCATGCCCAGTGGATTCCTGAGTTGTAGAATTGATGCTGATTCCACTAAACTGCTCCTGAGTATAAGGAGATTTAATTGTCTAAGATAACTATTATATTTTTCCTTTTTCTTTAGTTTTTGCTATAGGGTGAGAGAGATAGAATGAACGAACCTCCCTCCCGGGGCGGGGGGTGGTGGTGGCCATGACACAATTCCTTTTCCATCCTGCAATTCTAGGCACACACACGCAAACAACACAAATACAAACACATGTACATGCCTGGTGTGTTTAAGCTTCCAGGTCTGAGACTCAAACTACACAGTGGGATCCAAATGTAGGATCCAGCCTCCTTAACTTCTATCCCACTGGCTGGCTGGCTGGCACTATAGATAGATAGATAGATAGATAGATAGATAGATAGATAGATAGATAGATAGATAGATATAGATATAGATACACACACACATATAAACATAAATATGTACACATATACATACATACATACACATAAAATTATTTTTTTAAGAGACAGAATCTTGCTATTGCTATTGGGTTGTTGGAAAAGTCATGACACGTGGCCTCAAAGTCTCATCCTCCTGTTGTCCCTTCTCAAGTAGCCGGGATTACAGGCGCCTGCCATTATACCTGGCTATATAATCTTATTTGATTTACTGGAATCAAACAAACACTTGGCTCACCAGATCTGAGTGTGGCAATAATGAGTGTATTGATGTCTCCAGTGCCTTGGGTAGTGTTTTGTGTTGTAAACTTAGCAGGCTATAACCAACAGAATGTCATGAGAAGAATCGGGCTAGAAAGACAGGGCCTCAGCCATCATTTTTGTAAAAAGTTAGACATGAAGTAATCCAAAAGACTCAACACAGCAAGTCATATTCCACTCAAGTCAGATAATGTATGTGTTCTAATGGGTACACTAAATGTCATATCATCAGAATATGGCTGTCTGGATTTTAAAAGGTAATGAAAGGTTTCATGTCTGAATAATAAGGCAAGCTCAAATGTCTTAAATAAAATTAAAGGTAGAAGAGTAACATCCATGATAAATTACTGATAAGGAAGCCATCTTGCTCAACTACGTATGGTTTCTACATCACTATGGTTGAGTACATTTCTAAAAATCTCCTACTGTACTCTAAGTTGCATGCAATCCTTGGAACTCTAAACGAGGCATGAGCTCACAACAGACTGCACTGAAGGAAAGACATCCTGGAAAATGTAAATCCCCTGCTCCCTAGACATATTCCCTTGACATAGGCGCTCCTGATGGTTAACTTTGGGTTCTACTACCCAGATCTTCAACAATGACTCTTTAAAATGTACGAATTGTTTTCCTCCCTTAACTATTAATATTTTGTAGGTTTTTTTCTTCTTCTCTTCCCTTGATTCAGATAAGAGTATTGCCCCAGCTTGCCAGGCAGGACAGCATGGACCAGCATGCCCTTTACAATGTGCAGACGCTGCATGGGCATTCTGACACACCTGTAGCTTCACTGAAAGACTGTGTTCAAGTGCAAACAGTTGTTACATAAACATTTTAGGGGGCTATTGTTTTGGACTAAGCTCCCATTCTAGGCCCCAACATACCAGACCAAAATGGAGTTACTCATAGAAAAATGTCACCTCATAAAACTAAAACTTAAGGAACCTGAGAGATTCCCTCAATAGTTTTTACTGAAAATGGAGATTCCAGTCTAGCTAAGCCAGGACAAGGAAGTACAACTTAGGCACATCTTCTGGCTTTCTCAGAATGTGCACCTGAAAGAGCTCCGGCTGCTACCTCAACTCATAGGACTTGTTTTATGAACATCTTTATTGCTCAGCTGCATTCTTCCTTTAGCTTCTAGTCATACTCTTTCTGCCTAAATCTAAGGCAGAGTAACTCCAGATGACCACACGGTCATCCTGCTCCCCATGTCACACAATTTAGCCAGTTACCGATAGACAAGATTCCTTGCTTCACTCCTCGCATTCCTGACTTTTGCCTTTAACAAGCTGAATTTTGAAACCTGTTAGCACACATTATAGGGGACACTTGGATTTTGTGTTTCCTGGATGACCATCCTAACCCTGGGCCAACTGAAATATTTTGTTTTACTTGCTTTGCCTCAGGCCTCTTTTCTTAGGTTGACACTGTGTACCCATAAATACAGCAGAGCAAGAATGCAGTGTCATAATGGGAGTTATTTTAGAGACATTCAAACCAAACACACCACCATCAGTGGGAAAACAGGTAGATAATGTGAAAATGAGTAGAAAGGGTCAAGCCAGAAAGAATAACTGTAAAGCAAAAGTTATGAGGAAAACGGAAGTTTATTGGTCTCACAGAGCTAGCATCAAATAAGGGTCAGACCCTGGGCACGTAGTTAGACCCACCAGGAGCAGGGCCTGATGGAAACAAACATCTCCTACGATCCTGTAAAGATGTGTCTTTTATACCAAAGAGAGGGTTATAATACATGGAAGTTGTTCTGAAAGAGTTTACACTGGAAAAAGATAACAGAGGAGAGTCTTATAGAGATGGAGAAAAGGACAGTAATGGGTGAAGTCCCTTAGCAGAAAGAGTATGAAGCGCTTATTGGAGGTGCTGGTCACCCATTCAGCAGGGTGGGAGACTGCGAACCTTGAGGATGGGAGACTGCGAACCTTGAGGGATCTTGAGAAAGTCTAGTGACCGTTGGCCACGCAGACAAACTAGTAAGCAGGCTGATTAGCCAGTCAGTCAAGTGGGGCCAATAACCCCCTCATTCTCTTAGTTCTCTGACCCTTCATATTTTGTATACAATCTCTTTGGGGGATAAACTTTGTCTCCACAATAGTAAAATGGTGACAATCTACTTTTAATTACCATGTAAGGGTCAACAAGTGTCGCCCTACCAGAAGCATAGTTTGCTCAACACTTACTCCTAAATAACCATCCGTACATCTGAAATAAGGGGGGTGTTAATTTCTGTGAAAGTACGCACAGGACCTGAGAACACACAGAAACAAGCTGTGGGCTGGGGGTAGAGGTTATCAGGGGTCAAGAAGGAGCCCAAACAAACCCAACACAAAAACCAATGTCACTTTGCTAGCTTCGTAACTTAAAAATAAAAACAAAGGTAGTAAAAGCTTTCATTTGGGGCAAGTTTAACTCAAGTCTTAGGGGAGAAAAACTCCTAATAATGATGGAGTGAGTAGAACTTTCTTCCAGAAGGAGCCAAGTCTTGTGAGTTCTCCTTTGGGTAAGGATCTCGTTGCACTAAGAGAATGTGTTAGTCTGGCAGAATCACACCTGGGGAAAACGTGTAACTTCTTGGAACACAAGAAGCACAGTGGAAAGATAGTATAGCCAATACAAGAAAATCAACATGTGTCTTTTTCCAGGGCTTATTTATTTATGCACAGTACAGTACTATGGTCTTATAAGAACTCAGTGTGTGAGTAAGCATGTTCTTTTTCGATATCTGCCTGATGGACTATTGTCATATACAATTTTACCTCTCTCCAACTGAATCAATGATTGGTACTCACAGATTTTCCAGATTATAAACTCTTATCTCCCATTGTCCTCTACATGGAAATTATAGATTCTTCTGCCATTGGTTACGATATGATAGTCTTTGTTAATTTAAGAGATGGTTTGCCGCCTGACTTTTAATCAATATGTCTTTCTTTAGAATGGTACCTTACAGTAAGGAGAGTCAGAGACAACTCAGTACATACTTGCAGAATAACCACTGGAGTGAGTTTCGAATGTTCACAACGCAATGTCAAACGTTGAAGGTGGTATGTCCACATCCTCAATTTGTTATTAGACACTCTACATGCTTTTAAAGACCATTCTGTAACCTACAAAGATGTGGAATGATTATATGTAAATCATAAACTACAATAAATAAAGAAAAAAAAAAGAAAAACAGAGTTCTGGACATAAAATTGATTTTGTCTTTGCATTTCCAGATTGACTTTGTGAAGACACCTCCTCCCCGATTCCCTCATATGCCAGAGTTATAAATGGTGTAGAGGAATGTTCTTGATATTCAGTTTATTGTCTACTTGAAAAGATCCAACTGAAGGATGACTTTATAAGGCAAAAGATGTTCCGCTTTGGTTTAAGAATTTAAAAAAATGTAAAAAGACATCTGCAAGACATCTTCCAAATTATGACTAAAGATTTTCTTTGCAATTACAGGAGGTACCTATTTTTAAATCGGCAGATATGAATGACCCATTTGAGCAGAATCTCCTTTCCAGGCTCAGCCTTCGGTTCAAGAACAAAAGTGATCTAGGAAAAGAATGAAGGCAATCTTGCAAGCCACCCACGAAAACTTCAGGTTGCCAGGGGGCACTGTAATGATTTCTTCAGGTTTCTTTGTGTATAGATTTGATTCAGGGAGAGCGAAATGATTAGTATTTGCTGAACAATGCTAACGAAATAGCAGGCAAAGCCCCTGTAGGATGGAGCAAACAGCTGTTGGTACCTTTCAACATGAGTGCTACGTGTTTTACAGAGTAATGAACTCCTAAAGCAAAGGACTTCCATTCCTTAAACCTGTTTATGGTTAACATCCAGTACAGAAAGACGTTTATTCAAGATATATAAAAGACCTCACCTTCCTTGAATCTAGTTCAGTCTTTGGGTTCCTTTGTACAGGGGAAATAATCCCACCACCTCCACAAGACTTCTAAAATTAACACGGCTCAGGCTATATCATGTGATCAACCCCTGCAACTTATGGATGAGTCTCTAAGTGCACATTACTAACTAGAGAGCAAAATCCAGAGCAGACCAGCAAGATATGGCATCCTGGCCAAGGAAGCCAATGGCTAACTTTTTCATCATGTACCACCCGAAGGACTAGTTTTACCTGGGCGTCTCTAGAATTTCACTGTACCAGAAGTTCATTTATTTGCTATGATATGGAGAGTCTTCAAAAAAAATAATGAAAAAAATATGTATTATTTTTAACAAGTACGTGGATTTCCAAATTTTTTTTTTGCATTGAAATAAATTTGAACTTTAATTCCTTTTTCCACAAATTTCTTAAAGTACCCTTGTGTTACTGAATAATAGTTTTAAACAATTCATTGGAATCCACATAATTATTAACTAGAGGATTCTTGGTTTCATCTCTAGGCTCATACTATTTCTTAGACACTGCCTCTAGGATTCATCCACACATGTTATATTCACCCACAACGTTACCATCTACACACCAAAGCATCAGGTTGGGATTTTCTCCCATCTGAAAGTATAATACACTTTGGCAAGAGAAGTGGAAAGAAAAAAAAGTGATGTTACCAACCAGAACGTTTACAGATTTATGTTTTAAACTTTACTCAAGTTAAAAACTAAACAATACCAAAATAATTTATATTTGATACGTAACAAGATTTAGAGGAGAAATATGGAAATGTTTGACAGAATTGAGATTTCAATCATTATCTTCTTAAACTGCACATCTGAAATTCTGGAGAATTTCACTTTTAGGAAATTGATTCTAAAATGTTACTTCTGTTCAACCAGCTGGGTCTGCAAGTAAGAAGGTCTGTACTGCCACCTCACGGCCAGGAGCCTCGCTGGTAACTCTCCCAGTTCTAGACACCGAACTGATAGGCTGCTGAACTTATCAAGTCAGACGTAATGAATACATTTTAATAATGAATACCAATTTTCATAAACTGCATCTTCTTCCGAACTATATTAACACTCATGTCCTGCTCATTTTATCTGCTTTAGAAATCAATAAAACCAATGTTATCGGGAAAAGGACATAGCCACCCTCCGAAGAACAGAATTTAGAATCATATTAAGAAAAAGTCCTCTCGGTGCAAAGAGTTTTCAAAAAGCTGTGTTTCAGTAGGTTAAATCATATTATTCAATTTATCTTAATGATAGATTCAAAGGATTAAAAAAATTAATTTTCTGAGTTTAAAAAGGTTGCATCAAAGAAAGCTTTTAAGATCTTTCACTACAATCAAAGGCAAAGAGTATCTAATCCTTTCAGAAGTCCTTGAACACTTGCTTCAAAAAGGAGGAATAAAAACAAACCAGATGAAAAGAAGGATTGCAGATGAACTGACATTTAAATAAACTAGTATGTATTTAATGGTCAACAAAACAGAAGTTAGAAACAGCAAAGGTGAAAGTTTTCAAGGAGTACAAAACATATTATAATTCCAGCTCCAACAAGGAAAATCTATTACACCTATTCTAGAAAGAGCCAGTTTGAGAGAGAGAGAGAATTAAATTCCAGGTGCATATGGCAAATTAATGGTACCTTACCTATTTTCTATGGAGGATTAAGGGTGGAGGGAGGTGGAGGATATGAAATTTCTTCTAATCACCAGGTTGGACAGACATCTCGCGCTTAGAATGAAGAGTCAGACCATCAAAAAGTGCTATGTACATGATTAGCAGGAAGATACACTGATGTGATTTTTTAAAATTCATTTCTTCCATGACATACACCCCCACACACCCCAGCACCATCTTCATGCTACGATCCAGCCCCAGCCTCAGCCAGCCAGGAAAATGAGCAGACACACACCAGCATGTGCAGGAAGACCCTAGACAGCAACATGGACCTTCCCTAGTGGGTCCAGCATGGCAGATCATAGTGTTATGGCTGCAAGTCCCGATTTAAAAGCTGAAAAGGTACTATTAGATACAAGGGAAGAGAATGAAAAATTCTTATTATTAACACCTGGGGTAAAATGCACACACTGGATGCAAATATATGTTGACATGCATTTATGTTGTCTGTAGTATAATTCAGCTCACAAACTTAGGGTGCAAGCCTATAATGTCATTCAGTTTGCTTCTTAAGGAATAAAAAATGGCAAGGGGATGATTACATTAAGATTAATTTAATTTTTTATTAAGTACTTCTGATGTTCAATTTTGAAGGAGTGGATAATATCTAAGAAAAAAAAAATCTCTTGTGAGATATTGGGAATTGGAACACACACTTGAATATATACCCCAGAACTTAAGGACTACATGTGTGTCCAAATAATAACACAGCACTTTCCTAAAAGCTGACTACACTCTCCAAAGAATCATATGATGACCTAGTGACGACAATTCTACCAGAGCCCTTTAATACTAGTCACTCCTTGCAAAGTTTGCAATATTCGTATGCATGTATGTGTGTGTATACATGTACTTACTCTTCTCAAGCATAGATATGTATCTGATAAAAGCACCTGTACTGTGTGGCATGACGTGACAGACAACATCATAGAGAGTCTTTTCGTTTGGCTTTGCTAGATTCAACATTAAACTGCAGGACTGTAATTCTGGGTGACCCCTCTAACATGACAACGGTCAAATGCCAGCAGGAAGAGTGGTGGGCCTACAACAGAGCTCACGAGGATGACCCCTGATTGCCCATAGCCTCTGCCCGCATTCTATGGGGATAATACACAGAAAACAAAATCCACAGATGTTTTTTAGTGCTCTTCACAGACGCCAGTGGTACAGCCATGCTGAGATCACATACCTGTCTACAGACAGTCATTAAGAGCACAGTAAACGTTCGGGTCTGTCTCAGCAGACCTGTCCTCACACCACAGGGAGTCTCATCACAGTGGCAATAGAAGCCACCATGTCTCTGCCTGTGTCTCTGTCCTCCCAGTGAGGACTCTGAAGACACGTGTTCCTCTCTAAAGCTACAGTTTTTTAAAAAATCCTGAAGGGGAAACAGGCACATCTGAAGAGTTGCTGGAACCAGATGATGAGCTAAGGATGGATGAGGTTAGACGTCACCGTGTCACAATCTGAGAGGCTGAGAGGAAGCCACCTTGTTTCTTAGAGTCACATTAAGGTATTCTGCAGCCCCCCTCTCCTGTCACATTTCAAGAGAAGCTGTTATTACCAATCTTTCAATAATGTCATGTCATAGAAGGTGACTGGAGGGAGCAGAGAAGGAGGGCAGCAGTGGGAGGGGGACGCCTGATGTCACTCTCAGTGGGTCTGGGTGTCACCGTGAGGGGACTGAAATGACAGAGACCCCCCTCCTGGAGCTTCTGCTGCACGTTATCCAGCCTGAACCTCCCCACCGATCAGCCACAGCTCCAGCCCGAGAGCTCTGCGATCCTAAGATTCTGTGATTCCATTTTTAAACCTGTGGAGTGGGCGTGTTTCTGAGTACCCTGCTAACACAGATGGTGGTGGGAAGATCTCCAGAATATGTTGCATGGAGTAAATGCCCACCTCACTACGTAATCACGTCCTTCCCATTTCACATGAACAAAGATGATATTATCTTACAGACAGCTGCGGAAACACAAGCGAGTCCTGGCTGCACAGCACAGCACAGCACATACATGTGTGTGGAACACGAGAGAAGAAATCGCTCCTAATTACGTAGCCCTGGGCGGACGGCTCTACCACGACAAGAATGGAGAGTAACAGGACCAGGGCAGGGGTGGGTCTGCCTCAGCTGCACGTCCTGGGGAGAGGAGGGGACCGGGCAGGGAAAGCCAAAGGAACTGGCTGAAAGAGAAAATCATACACACTCTCTGTATTCCTGATGCTCTAAAAATACCCTACACTGGAAACATCATTTGTCAAGACAACCTTCCCGAGACAAAAAGCAAGACCGATCTGCTAAGCAACAGTTTCCCACGATCGTCTCATTTTGAGCGTTACAGCAACCCTTCTCATCCGCAAACTGCCTCTTTATAAAACGGACCACGTCACAGCCGCCTTTGAACCTGGACTTCAGGAATCACCCCTTTCACCTGCTCTCACCTGGTTTTCTCAAAGCCATTTTCTTCCACTCCTTGTTACTTTCCCAAGCCCGTCCCTGCACATCAGCCACCGGCAGAGACTACCGGATTCTGTTGTCCTGCCACCCAACTGTTAAAAGCTTTTACACGGTATTTCTTTACCTTGGTCTCCTTAGCAGAGAACTCAGAGGAGTTGGAAATTTTCATGGACTTAGACCGGTGGGACTGCCGCCGGATAGAGTCCTCCCGGGAGTATTTCACGGAGCCTGAGGTCCTCACCCGTACCTTGCTGGCACTCTGAACACTGTTCACGCCAATCATTTCGAAGGTCAACTAGGGAAGGGGTCTGGAGAAATCAAAAGGCACTTTCCAGCCGTGACAAGGCTCTAATGCTGGAGAAACTCTGCCGCTCGTGCCTGGGCAGCTCGGGGCTGGGATCCGCGTTAGCTTAAGAAGCACCAGGCTGCCTCCCCCAGCATCTTCAACTACCCTGTTTGCAGTGAGTCTGATTGTTCCAGGCACGGCTCACGTCACTGGCTGCAAAGAGGAACAAAATGCAATCCCACCCCCGCTACTCGTCTCTCTTTCCACACACACACACGGACACACACACACACACACTCACACACTCGCACCATAGTCACACACTAGAACAAATGGCAATTGGCTAGGCAAGCAATTCATTAACATTCCGAATAGCAACACTATTTCTCTTGCGATATTGTGCGGTAAGCTCATTAATGTCAACAACAAAATAGAGATCACACACACACACACACACACACACACACGTCTATAGTATTCTGCAAGCCACCATGTGGGCTGGGAACAGAGTTAAATTTCCAAAGCAGGGAGAATACGGATGGGCTTCAAAAGGCTCCATCAATTAGGAGCTGGAGAAAGGATGGCAGCCGCAAAGCCATCTCAATGATCAACAATTTTCCTTTCTTTCCCGTCTCGGGCCACGCTCTGCTGAGCAGCTATTCAAAGTGTATCAGCATTCTGAAGAATTCAGTGTTTTCTTCCGACCTTAGCCTGCTGCAGCCAGGTATTTAAACAGGAACTGTGTCAGCTTGTGTTGCAAATCCAGAATGAAGATGTCGTGTCACCTCCCTGGCTTGCTGAGAAGTTTAGGGAAAAAAATCATCAGGGAGGGGGCCGGTTAGCACATGTTAACTTTAAACAAGGCTCCGAGTGAGCCCTGGGAAGCCAGCTCCATCAGTAAGGAGCGAGCAGCTTTTCCAGGCGCTGTGGATGCTCTGGCGGGGTGCTCGGGGACATGCAACCTTCTGAGCAAGGAGTTACAAACGGCACTGTTAGGAAGCAAGGTAATTTCCGTTCCCGACACATGAAGCCAGCTGTGGGCCTAAGACAGAAGGCTGCAGGGCCCCAGCGCTGCGCCCCAGGGGCGGGGGGTCAGTCTTGCACGAGCGTGCTTTCTAGGCACAGGAGGTGTTCGTGTGAACAGAAACGGCAAAATTAAAAACAGCTTATAGAAGCCAGTGTGGTTAGGGAGTGCTGCCTCAGCCCACCCCGCCCTCAGCGAACTTATCCTCGGTTCTTCAGGAGTGCACATTTCGAGCAGCACAGAGCTGAGGTGTCTGGTGCGTGGCCCACGGGCCCAGCTGCTCTCCTCCACTGTCAGAGCCCCGGGCAAAGGTGGTGGTAGAGACTGGGTTTGTGTTCACCCTCACGACAGGGGCTTCCTCCCACCCTCCTCGGACTGCACTTCCCACCTCCTTTCTTGAAGCACTTGGTGTTTCAGCTGTGCTATATGCAAAACAAAGCCATCAGCTCACGTTTGTAGAATTCTGTCTAAAATAATAGTAGGTAACAGGTTTTGGAAGCTCTTGGGGCGCTCCACTTCTGGAATAATGCATGAAGTTCAGTTTTTAACATCATCTTGGCCACTTTGAGATACATTTTCTTTTCTTCCCAGGTAGCTGACATGACTGAGTAACTGTATATATACATGCATATATATACACACACATATATAGACACACATACATACA
Organism: Tupaia belangeri chinensis; assembly: GCF_000334495.1. Lineage (NCBI taxonomy): Eukaryota > Metazoa > Chordata > Mammalia > Scandentia > Tupaiidae > Tupaia > Tupaia belangeri. The sequence continues at coordinate 1,892,174 of NW_006200423.1, forward strand.
TACATATATACACACACATATACATAAATATATACACACATATAGACACACAGACATACATACACACATATACACACACATACATACACATATACACACACATACATACATATATACACACATATACATAAATATATACACACATATAGACACACAGAGACATACATACACATATACACACATATAGACACATACATACATACATATATACACACACATAGACACACATACATACATACATATATACACACATATAGACACACACATACATACATATATACACACATATAGACACACAGACATGCATACATATATACACACATATACATATGTATATATACACACATATAGACACATACATACATACATATACACATAGACACACATACATACATATATATATGCACACACATATAGACACACAGGCATACATACATAAATACACTCACATATACATATACACACAGAGACATACATACACATATACACACATATAGATGCACATACATACATACACATATACACACATATACATATAGACACACAGGCATACATACATATATACACACATTTAGACACGCAGACATACATACATTATATACATTATATATATACACACATACACATATAGACACACACAGACATACATACACATATACACACATATACATAAATATATATATGTGTGTGTGTGTGTATATATATATATATATATATATATCCATTGCAGATTATGAAGAATGTTTCAAAGATATAAAATGTATGCGTGTTTGTCTCCAGAATTCTGATGGGATGGAGAAATGGAGGAGAGGGGAGCAGGGTGTGGCCATGCCCATTGGGGGTGCTTTCTCTCTCTCTCTCTAGTGAGTATGCAAGCCCTTTAACAATTAAAACAAAATGAAGAGTCTATGTGTAAGACCCAAGGCCCGAGGCCTAAGACCCACCCCAGTGGGCTGTGAGCATGAAGCGCTGGCTGAAACGTGTTATAGTTACCCTAGTGAGGGCCTAGGATGTCTCCTGATGCCCTTCACTTTTTCTCCACATAATAGTTAAGAATAAAAGCTACAGGACCAGCAGTTGGCATAATGGCTGAGTTGCTGGACTCCCATGTAGCCCACCATAGTTCGAGTCCCGAACCTGGTGGCTTAAACTCACGCCGGGCGCATGTACGTGCATGCCCAACATCCTGAGAGAAGAATGGAGGAGAAGGGATTGCAGTGTGGCCATCCCCCCTGGGGGATGATTTCTCACTTTCTGTCTCTCTCTGTCTCTCTGGCAAGTACACGTGCCCTATAGCAAAAATCTCTCCTCTCTTACAAAAAAAAGGTAAAAATAAAAGCCACATGTCATCATGGGCAGAAATGGAATCTGATATACAACTTCATTTCTGGGAGGTTCAACAAAAATAGGCAATCTTTTCACGAAAGTGAGAAATCATCCCCCAGCAGAGATGGCCACGCCACAATCCCTGCTCCTCCATTCTCCTTTAGAAATTTTAGGTACGCATGCACATACACCCAATGTGATTTTCACACTGCCGGGTCTAGGACTTGAACTGTGGCTGGTCAAGTGAAAGTTCTGTGCCTTAACCACTACGCTACCTGCTGGTCCTGAAATAGGCTATCTTTACCCAAAGACTACCAACTGGACTGATTACTGTCCTGCTGTTACTAATAACTTACTTTTATCTGTTTAATGCCTAGTAGCTTACAGAAGTAATCTGTTGTCTCATTTGGTTGTGAACTTGAGAATTCTGTGAGGTGGGGTGAGGTGACGTTACTAGTTCCATCTTTCAGACAGCTGAAGTTGGTCCCAGACGCTGTGACAGCCGGCATTCCCGTCCCCACGAGATGCTGGGGTGTTCACGTTGCCCTTTCCTTTCCACACCTGTCATGAGCCTTTCTCAAGTCAGGGGGAGAAGCGCCTTCCCTTGAACCTGTTCTATATCCTCCATTCCCCAACACAGAGGAATATCTGGACAGCATGGGGGGACCATGGTAACACCTGGCAGTTTATGGATAAACTGGAGCTGACCACGTAACGAATCCACATGTGTGACCCAGTGGTCCCTCAAGAAGTTAGCAGGACCCTCAACAACCAGGCCCTTTGGTGCTCGGGCCTCTTCCCCTGACCTCCACTCACTCCTCTCTTCCTGACGCTGTGCACTGTCTCTACCTTCCAGGTTGCTGCATGGACTGCTGCTAGCCCTCCCCCCACACATGCCTCCTTTCCGGAGCTTTCCTGAGTGACTCTACCACTGGCTACTGTCCTGTCTGGGACCTGCTGCCTTCATGCACAGCATAGCTGGCTGCTCATCAGCAGTCAGCAAACATGTCCCCTGCTCAGGTCACCCTTCCTGAAACAGCCCTCCCCTCTGCCCAGTCGCTCCGTCATTACCCCACCTCCCTTGTCTGTGGGGGATGCGTTGCTGTCTGAAGTCACCGGCATCTCAGAGCCGTGCCAGGACCTGGCAGGGAGGAACTCAACATCTATGTGTCACATGAGCAAACGACCTAAGTGAGCAGTAAGTTTGTCTTCATGTCACTGAACTCTCTTTGATGGAAAATTTAGCAGATCTTTTCCCTTGAAAAGTGAATACAGGAAATACAGAACGACCTTTGTACTAACTATAAAAACACTGTACAGTGAAATTTTAAGTTTCCTTCCAATACCAGTTGCCCAGTCCCTCTGCCCAGAGTCAAGAACTATGGCCACGTCTCCACATAGCCTTCCAGAGATAACCCATCTGTACAGTGTATGTGCATATGCACACGTAAGTGGCCAACCACATGTAAGTGCCCAGCCCCTTTCTTCTTACGGGTTATGACAACATGCATGATATACTGGGTTGTCAGAAGTCATGACATGTTTTTCTAGTAAAAATGCATCATGACTTTTCCAACCCAATATCTACATGTGCCCTTATCATCCAGAACATTCTCCATAATCACACATAAAGCCACATTGCCTTGGGGAATAGCTGCGTAATATTCCAGTGTATGAATGTTCACTGGGGTCTTATTCCGGGACATTTAGTTTACAGCCCTTTGCGATGATAATTAATGATGTGTGAATATGCCCACGATAGAATCACAGCTCACACAACGTGTAAACAATATGGCTTTCTGGTTGTTTTCTGAATGAGCCTCCTTTCCCTCCTCCTACGTGTACTTCCTATCACCCACAACCACGGTGTTAGGTGCCCACAGGGTTCACGGGTCGATTCTCAGGAAAACGGGATGGCCAGTCCTGCCCCAGCCCACTCCGAAGCCTTGACTGTTTTCAGACTTAACCAGCCTGTGTGAGGAGAGCTTGCCTCCAGGAAGATGAAGGCAGACCTCCTGGGGAGCAGCAGCTGCTCAAAAGAACAAAATAACACTCCGCCAAAGCTTAGCAGAAAGTGAAGGTGACTTCTCTATCAGATGGAAATTGTGGGAGAAATTTAATAGACAAACTAATGAACTGGAAGGGTGGGACCTGGTACTTTGCCTTCTGATGCTTTTTCTAAGGACACTGTTAGGTGCATAGTCCTCGAGGGCTTCTAATGGCTCTCAACAGGCAGACTCCCAGGGAAACATCCACGATGTTTATTGTATGCCTGTCCATCAGCCCCCCACCCTGGTCTTGAGCACTCACATCCGGTGAGAGAAGAGGGGTGGTGGGTGCAAACAGGAAATTATGCTGCCATAATTACAATGGCAAATACCTTCAAGAGTATCGATGAACTGAATGATTTGCAGACCCCCAAATGAGACAGGAGAATGCCAACAATTTCTAGGAAGAGGCTTTCTTCTTTTCTAAGAAAATGTCACGAAACCAAGAGCAGAAAAAGCTGAAGACTCAGTTATGAACCCTGGAGAGGAGCCAAAGCAGGGATGAACTATAAATACCAATTGTCTGGAGGAACAATTAACACGATACCCAGAAGGGCTGGGCAGGAGAGAGGTGTCAGGAGGAGCCCATCTTTGGCTTATCTTCAGAACAGAATTGCAGATGAAGCGTTCACTTCGATTAAAGGGCTCTCAGGGACTAACCCAGGTTTCTTGGGTTACATTTGCTCCTTCTAAATCAGCAAAATGAAGGAGGCTGATAGGAGTCGGGGCAGGTACTCGCTGAGGTTTCCTTGCCGTGAGTGTCACGGGATCCACCATCTTGAAGAGGCTGGTGTTGCCGCCATGAAGGTGCTAATGAACTGGTCTTTCCAACACCATTCATTTGGACTTACTCTTACTCTCTTAAAAAGCCAGAAGTTCCCTCAGAAAGAATCCCCTCCAGTCTCTTCATTTTTAGATGAAGCCTCTGAGACACAGAGACAGGAAGTGACTTGCTCAGGATGGCCTAAGTACTGGGTTGTTGGAAAAGTCACGACTTATTTTTTTCTATGAATGGTGTCATGACTTTTCTGACAACTCAATAATATGTGACAACTAAGACTTGTGTCCAAGTTTCCTTGCTGTCAATGGAGCTGTTTTTTCTCCTGTGCCACTTATTTTTGAAGGCTAACCATTCCATGAACACGTATCTTTTTGGACTATAGTAAGGTTTGAAATAGTTACTTGAAATGGAAAACTCAATACCGGAAGACGGATGCCAAAGAGAGAGAGAGGCCAGCCATTCATACAACAACTACGGAAAGGAAACGAGAAAAATCGCCTCTGCCAATAGCTTTGGGGCCAGCCTTGAGTCCAGAACACGTGACCACTTCCTGTTTGTGACGGAGGCATCCTTCCATCTGAAGGGTGCTATTCTTTTCTCTGCAGCAACATCACCACCAGTTAACCTTCTTGAGAACAGTATCGACTACAGTTGCTAAGAATGTATTATTTGACAAATAATTTTAAGTAGGAAAAAACAGATATATTACATAAAAACTTACTCACTGCTTTATTTTTCCTGTCTTCTCCCAGGCTTTCTTTCCCACATGACACTTCTTTAGTGGCGGCAGCCTGGCTGTTTCTATTAATGGCAGCCTCCACCCAGGGTTAGACCCGATCTGGGCGAGTCTGGCGCAGGAGACCTGATGCCGGCTCCCTGGCCTGGCTGAACTGGAACCCTGTTGCCCGTGTTACCGACCAACATGACACACTCCGATTTTCCCAAACAGAACTCAAACCGTTTCTCCCAGGACAAGCACTCCTCTGTAGTGTCTGCCTCCCCTTTGTTGATTCTCTGGCCCCTTCTCCTTCCACCCCAGCCTACTGAGCAAACTCTGCCATCCCTTCCCTTCAACCATTGAGCCTTTTCACGGTGGTTCAGTTGTGCCTGCCTTCACCATCTCAGCTGGACTTAAAAGTCCTTGTTGGTACGGCATCGTCTAGAAGGTAAACCGTCAACTTGACATAACAGTCACCAACTGCAGTGACTGGCAGCCGGAAGTCAGAACCCCACCACTGGTTCAACCTATGAGGATGCGTCCTCACTCCAGCAACCCTCGGTCTTGCCTGTAGCATCACATGCTCTCAGTCCCATCTGTTCCTCAAACATACAAAGCAACGGGATGGGGGGAGACCTTTAAATAGAACCTCTTACATTTAAAATTAAATAACATTCTTGAGGGGGGAAGAAAACACCCTGTGAGCATGAAATAGTTTCAGTCTTGAAAAAAACCATCCTTTTCCCCTCATGAACCAAGCTAGCACATAAGATGTTTCAGATCAGAGTCTATATGACATCTGCTAACCAGAAGCTGGAGAACACAGAGGGGGATGACAGCATCTGGGTGGTCCCACACATCACCTGGTGTAACCGACACTGTCACTGCCAGCTCGGGCCTTTGCACCAGGAACGTAAAATCTTGCCTTGAAGCTCCTAGGCCTTCCAGGGGCTAAAAATCCTCTCTTGTATACCCGATGCACTACATATTCTTCCTCCTGTGCCTCAAGAAGATGCTCTTCATTCTACCCCCAAATCAATACAAAATGCAAATATACTGAAGTGGCATGTCAGAGCACCAAAAGGCATCCTTGCGTGTGAGTAAACCAGTAATTGCATTCGAGATAGTAAATGCCGAGAAAATCCTCTGGTTCAGGAGCTAGTTCAATCAGCCCATCCATAGTTATGTTTATAAATCCCGTGTCAGTTCGACACATGTTTCCTGTGTACTTACTACATTCTGGGCACAGTACCGAGGAACAGATGAATGATCAGAGCCCTGCTCTCAGTGCCTCACACCCGAGACAAACCTTGACCAAAGGAGACCAAATCCCTGCCCCTTCCGCACTGTTTCCCTAGAAGATTATCTGACCCCAGCTCTTTGCTATCTCACTTATCAGAAAGTCTTCGAAAACCACCATTTCATTTTCATTTCTTTGATCAGCTTGCTTTGTGCCTTGGGTCCCTTGCTTACTAGTTTCTATCAGTGCTTAATCATTTCCAGCCACATTTAATTTACCCCCAAATGTTTTGGTAAGAGTAACTGTAAATTCTGTAGTGCAAAAGAGAAAACATTTATTTAATGCAGTTCAGCATTTGGATTTCTCTCCTTTTCCATGTCAGGCACTAAGACTAGGATATTAAGCAAAACCAGGCAGATTCCCGCTTCCACTGAGCTTACCCTGAGATAGGCGTTAATCAAATAATCACTAGTTAGGAAATCAGCAGATAATCCCACAAGAGATGCTAACCAGATCCTGTGCCAATATGGGGTGGAGGGAGGGGGAAGCACAGGGACTCTGAAAGGCTCTAGCAGGACCCTGTCCGGGCCTAGTCTGAACTAAGTCTGGGCAGGCTTCCCTGAGAGAATTAGGAAATGACGTTTGAGATGGACCTGAAGGACGAGCAGGGAAACAGAGGGAACTGCAAAGTGCACACAGAGGCAAAGACCAACGAGCTCAAGTGGGGATGGGCTGTGGAATATGATTTATTAAGCATGATGAGAACCTGTCAAAGAGGCTTCGAAAAGCAGTCATGGAATCTAATTGGAATTCTAAGGGGATTAATCATTCTTTTTTTGTCCCATAACAGTGGTGACTGACGTGCCACTGAACGGCTTCCCTCACATGCTATGCTACCCTGTTGCTGCCCACACAGATGGCAAAACCCAGGGCTCGAACACAACAATGGTGGTTGACATGACCGTAGGCCCAATGCAATTGTTAGGCTATGACCATGACGAATGTGCCAGAGTCTTGCCGACTAGCACCTGCAATAGAAAGTACCTGCAATGGAACGGCAGTAGCAGTGCTTACATTAGATCCAGAGGAACTGCAAGAATTGTTAGATGGGGGACATCTTTCTGTATCCAAGCTTATCTTTCACTTTAATTCTCAAAAGATCAGTGAGCCAAACTGCCTATACTATATGGATATTAGTTTAACTCAACTAGTAAGGTCTTTCCGGAATTCCAATTAAAAAGCGAATAGAATACATAAAGTTGAATAACAACTAAAAATTCTATTTTTAATACCAAAGCTATGCTGTGAGACTTCAGAAGTTCATGTCTAGGGGTAGAAGGTTCAGGTGGAAATTTGGAAGGCACGAGTTCACCCCGCGAGTAAATTCCTGAAGGGTTGTTGAGTAGATTCTTGAAGGGTTGTCACTGACTTGTGGTTAAAAGGTATTTAAATTCTTTTTCTTTTTTTTTTAGAGGTTTTTGCTATAGGGCATGTGCGCTCGCCAGAGAGACAGAGAGACAGAAAACAAGAAATCATCCCCTGGGGGCGGGGCAGGGAGGATGGCCATGCCGCAATCCCTTCTCTTCCATTCTCCTCTTGGGATCTTGAGCACGCACGCACATGCACCTGGTGAGAGTTTAAGCCACCGGGTCCAGGACTCAAACCACAGTTGACTCCATGGGAGTCCAGCGACAGAGCCATTATATCAACTGCTGATCCTAGTATTTAAATTCTTTCAATTTTACTAAAAATTAGAGGAAGACATGTTTCTTTGGTCATTTGTTGATTTTAGGGTCTTCACCAAAACCAGCTTCCTACTTCAGGGGAAACCCCACTGTGGGCAAGTGGTTTTGGGGGGCTGGGGAGGGAGATACTCCCTGTCCCTATAAGCTGGCAGCAGAGGCAGAAGCTAGGTGATCTAGGCTTGGCCATTTGGTGCATCTAGAGGAGTGACAAAAAGACACAAGACCCATGGCAGACACCCTGGAGACTCACTGTTGCAGCTTCCAGGACCCTGTGACTGCAGGGTCCTGACCACACATTCCCCATGCAAGAAATGCAGCATTTTCCTCTGCTGTCAGCTCTCACTGGTCCAGATCTATTTTCCTCCAGAGCCTCCCTCTCCATTCTGTGAACTATCTGAAGATCTTCCAATAGATTCCTTTAATCTTTCAGGTGTCAAAGGTCAGTTCCATTTTCTTGAGGCCAAGGATCCCGACTATCGCCAATGGCACTGTGGTACGGTGGAGAGGAAACAGCATCTGATATGTCTGTGTTCATGGTAGAGGGTAGCAATGCTGGACTCTGAATGCTGTAAATGATTTGTGAATGTGAGGTCTGAAGTATAATGAAACAATAAAGTCACTACAGTACCTGCAGCCAGAATTCCCAGAACTCTGTTCTAGTAACAAAGATTAAGACAACACTGGTACCTAATGAAGCTTGAGCCTTCACCGTAAATAATTGTCAATACAGCTTTCTGTTCGTTGTGGCTTACACACTGGTCCTTCCCGCCCATCTGACCCCCAGTGTGCTAAGCAATTTTCCTCGCCTGTGCCTTCTCAATGTCCCCAAAATCCGCAGAAAACATGCTGCAGAACGCAAGGTAACTAGTCAGGAAGTAAGCTTATTTCTCTAGGAGAAGGGTTCTTTTTCTTCTTACATAGGCATAACAATAAATTAAAATTATTCCGACTAATAAAATGGCTTTCAAGTAGCAGTGCTCATTCAGAGAAAACTGAGCTGCTAAGTGTGTGGTGGAAAATTAGAGAGTCCAAAAATAATAATACTAACTCTTAGATACATAATTTTTAAAAAGAATACAAGAAATGGAAGGCAAATAACAGGACGGTAGATGAAGAGCATTGAAAAGGGAATAGAATTGGGCGTGCCATTCTCAAATTCCTCTAGGGATGAAATGACCCCTAAGAAAACTAAAGCTGTCTAGCCGAGGGGAAAAGCTTCTTTACAAAGAATGGCGACAACTGAGGCTGATGAGAGCTAATATTACAGTGATATCGAGATTACAGCTCGGCCGGCGAGGTGGCGGCTGAGGATCTAAATTAAATCGTAGTAGCTCTTAGAGGAACCGCAGACACGACAGTCACTGATACCTGCCAGCCCCCGTGTGCCCCATGGGCAGGAAAGAAGAGCAAGCCGTCAACGGGAACGGCGTCTTGCCCGGCTCCCGTCCTGTGCTATGAAGAACTGGGCAGTACGTCCAATACGTCAGAGACTGACCATGTAGACCACGTCCACGTTCTTTACAGGACTCCTGAGGGACTCCACAGAAGGACAAGTAACTTTTGCCTACTCTCTTACAAGCATTTATAATGTGTAATAATTGACACGTACAAAATAATGTCTATAATGCTTACACGCGATATAAAAATAATAGAATGCCTTTAATACACCTCTCCAAATATGTGAGACAGAACCCAAGCTTTGCTGTGAAGAGTTCATGGGGTCCCATCTCAACTGTTCTGCTCTTCCTCAGTGTGCACACCCAGGGAAGCAGCGTGGCATTATCTGGTAGACCTGAGTTTGTCTGTTACAACCTGGCTGTTCTTCTCCCAGGACTATATTCTAGGAAAACCCTGGAAGACAAGATCGAAGATGTCATTTCTAACAAGAAAGGGGGAAACAGCCTGAATGGATAAGCGATGGTAATGCGATACTGTTCCACTCTCCCCTCCATCGAGCTGGCTCTGCAACAGGATGGAGCAGGAATAAGCGGGTGGACATGGCTTGGCTTCCCAGATGCCCCTTCAGGAGTGAAGGACACATCCAGCCTCCTCTACCAGCCCTCTCTGAGAACTGCCCTTGGATGAAGACGGTTGCCTGCCCAAGGTCACCGCCCCTCAGGACAGTAAGTCCGTGCCTGCCCAGCTCTCCCACCCTGCCTCAGGACAGAAAGGCCACTGCACCTTCAGCCTCGGTCCAGCTCTCCCTGTGCCCGGCCCTGCTTCCCTTCCTCTTCTCCCTTCATGACTTGCTGTTTCCCAGATTTCATATTTACCAGAAACTAGACCTAGATTATTTCATTTATTTCTTACAACAAACCCTATCAGATAGAAATGATTAATTCCGTTCTACAGGTGGACTTTGCAGAAAGTAGCTGACTTGTCTAGAGCCATTCAGCTAAAACAGAACTGGGGTTCGGCATCTGACCCTCTAGGCTGAGGACGGTGCTCTTGCTGTCACCTGGGTGGTCTATTCACTACACAGCACTTTGCTTAGCTGGGTTAGCACACATTCCTAGAATCAAATTAAAGTGCATTTCTTTTAAACTCTTCTTTAATTCAGGTGTTACTAATTGCAATCTTCCCCCAGATTTATCAAGGTTTTAGTATATTATAATGATTACACAGGATCATAATCACTCATCAAGTTATTATGAGCTTTCTAACGCATGAATACAAAAAGAAATAGCTCATTCTTACTGAGCTAGTTCTAAGAACTTGGGTTCCAACACTTTTGCTCATTCTGACTAGGATAAGGCAGAGGAAACAAACCCTAAATCAGGCCATCATCAATTCTGGGAAAAAGTAGGGGGACCGCATTGTCCAGGAGAAGGATAGGAAAGTCACATAGCTTAAATTAGCTTCAAGTTTCCTAGTAACTTCATTAAAATGCGTGATAAGGAAAATAACTTTAATTATCCTGGTGATATTAATAATATATTTATTTCAAGATTTAATCAATATAAAAACCAGTGAGTTATTTTGCATTCTTTTTCTTGTACTTGGTCCTTGGAATCTGGTATGCATTTTACACTCACAAGACCTCTTGGTATGTTCTAGGCAGGCATGCAGGGGTGGGTGGCCCCAGGAAAGGGGAAAGAGCAGAGCACACAGGCTTGGAAGAGGACTGGAGAATCCCCACTCCCTCCAGGAGACAGGAATACTTGACAATTGTTCAGGCTCATAAACAATGTCCACCAAACAGGGACCCAGTCTCCTTGGTAATCGACTTAAATGAGAAAATACTAAGGAAAAGTGTCTCTTCTACACAGAATTGAGGTCCAAGGTCCATGACAGACTACAGCAGTTTTTCCTTTACTCTTAGAAGTAGACCTGGGAATGTTCCGAACCCCAGGGTATTAATGTTATTGTTTTAAAAGGCTTTAAATGAAGTTCTAAGTGAGGAACAAGGTACTTTCTCTCCTCCTTAATCTTCAAATTCCCAGAAGGTCCCAAAGCACTGCCTGATGAGCTCAATGTCCTCTGGGCAAGTTTTACTTGTTTTTTTTTGTTTGTTTGTTTTTCAGGAGCCCTGGACTCCTCCTTTATACAAGAGAGAGCTGGATGTGGAAACTTCTGCAGTCCCTTCCAGCACCAGTATTTTGGCACTACATGGCAGAGTCTGATGAGCAAACTGTTTTCTGCAAAGCAATCAAACCCCCACTTGATTGACAAGTCACTTTGTCTGAATGACAGTTTACACAGCATGTGTCACGACGGTAAACTGAGTGATGATGTCTTCTCCTAACCCCTGGATTAGGAGACTTCTCTGTTACTGCATGAATACGTAACCTCACATAGCAAAAGGGACTTCACGCATGTGATTAAACTGAAGATCTTGAGATAAGGTTGCCCTGGGCTCTCTCAGTGAGTACAATGGACTCACAGGTGTTCCTACTGCAGGGAGGTGGGAAGGTCAGAGTCAGAGGAGAAGGGGTGACAGGGCAGAGGTCATCAGAGCCAGAGATTTGAAGATGCCATGGGCCAGGGGATGCAGGCACCTCTGGAAGCTGGATCAGTTACACAGAGCCTGCCAACCCATTTTGGACTTCTGATCTTCAGAAATGGAAGTGTTTGCCTTTATGCTGTTTTAGGACATTACAGTAAAGTGGTGGCCATGGGGAATGAGACACCTCTGTACTGAACAGTCAGTATCCACAACTGATCATGTTTCATGGTTCTGTTGTCAGAAATAAGTGTACTGTGGGCGCATGTGCGTGTGTGCCCAAGATCTCGAGAGGAGAATGGAGGAGAAGGGATTGCGGCATGGCCACCCCCCTGGGGGGTGATTTCTTGCTTTCTCGCTTTCTGTCTCTCTGTCTCTCTGGCGAGCACACGCACCCTATAGCCAAAAATAATAATAATAATAATAAAAATAAGTGTACTGATTTCACACTAATTTCCCTATTTTGTTATCGACGAACTTCATTTTAGTCCCTATAGAAGAGAACAATGTATGAGATAAATTTCGATAAAAATAGCATTAGCTTTCTATATGTGGAAATATCAAGATTTAAAAATTACCATTAATAAAAAATAATTTAAGTCCAATTTTTCTTTAGAGAGAGATTTTTGTTACTGGGCACATGTACTTGCTGGAGAGACAGAGACAGACAGACATAAAGTGAGAAATCAGACCCCAGGGGGGATGGCCACACTGCAAACCCTTCTCCTTCATTCTCCTCCTGGGATTTTGGGCATGCACGCACACATGCCTGACATGAGTTTTAAGCCAGCAACTCCAGGACTCGAACCACAGTCAACTAGGAGAGGAATCTAGTGACCTAACCATTGTACCATCTGCTAGTCCCAGTAAGTATATTTTAAAATATTTATTTCTTCTATGAGAGGGGGCAGAGAGAGAGAATAAAAAATGTAGAAGGGAAGGGAAATAGAGAAAGGCACCCTCAGAAGGGTTTTCATGACACGATCCATCCCCAGCCTCAACCAGCCTGGATAATAGGCATGCTCGGGGAGGGCATGAACCCAGGACTTCTCCTAGCTGGGTCCAGGTGTGCTACCACTGCACCCATGCCTGGCCCCAGTAAGCCCATAGTAAACAGTATCAATGCATCTGAGCACATCTGAAGACCTAGAGAACTCTCTACCCTACCAAGTTCATCAGGAAATGGTTGGAAAAGGTTACCTGATAGGCCAGAGGACACATTTTTGTCACTGACATCCCTTCTTCCTCTCTGTGGTATGGGGTTGTTTCTGTTAGCATCTGAACTTTCTTAGCACCTCTTACAGTGAGATTCCTGCCACGGGAATGTGAGTGGCAGGAGGTGTACCACTTCCAGGTCAAACTTAGAAGAACCCAAGCTCCCCCCCACACTTTCCTTTTCCTTTTTACAAGCCAGATACAGAAAAACTAAGGAGTCTTGGAGAAAAGGCTGCCTCACGCAGATTTCTTGTATAAGCCAAGAGACAGACCTCTCTGTGTCTGAGATGGTTTACTACAGAAGTCTGGCCTGCCCAAACTGACACACCTGGCTACACGTAGGAAAGATACAAACACTTCGTTCTTGAGTTGACTCTCGTGGTGACCACGACTCAGGGGGCGCTGTCAAAACTGCAGATTGTAGACATGATGTGTTGAGTAATCTGGTACTCTATGTGAAAGGGAGAGTTTCCTTGGAACATATTTACTGGAATAAGTCTAACGGCTGGTAAAGATTTCAGGTACGTAAGGACTCCTGGGAAGACAGGGTGAAAGAAACATAAAAAGAATTCGAATGATAGAGAAGATCAATGAGTCATAAGCTTCTGGACAGGCATGCTGGGATACACGGAAGGTAAGTGGTAAGACTGGGCAGTAAGTGGTTTAAATAACAGAAATAATAAAAATTCTCCCAAGTGCATTAGGGCTCTTCCCAGTGATACGCATTGCTCAAATCACTGTGAGGTCCTTAAAGCAAACACTGAGGTACGCATGCTGTTCTCACTTCTTCCCTCATTAAGTCCACTGGCAAAGGGGTGACTTTGTGAAATTGCCCCAAAATACAAATTTTCCCCAGAGGTAGTTGGTTCACAATAAAATTTCTGGGGAAAAAGAAATGTGACGCTTCCTCATTGCAAGGGCAACCAATGGGATCTTATTTAAGTCAGACCCCATATCATTTTCCTAAGTCGAGAATGAGAGAAATCGGATCTGAAAATATCAGTTGTCTTTTGCTTTTAACTCTAAACACAATTTACCTTTAAAAAAATCCAAACTAGAGAACAATGCGGCAACTTTCCTCATTCCCCTCTGAAAACAGATTTAATCACTTAATGAGATATAATTTAAAAGGTACATAAAGTCTAAGAATTTATTACATAGGCTGCTGGAAATATTAATATTTTATAGATTCTCATGAATGAGTCATCATATATATTTTTATTAATAGTAGGAAAAATGATGTTCTTTCTAGAGGATGGTGGTTCTTTTTTTCTTTGGGCCAAGTTATAAAACACCACTCAAGTAGTGTGGACATTAATTAGAGTCTACAGCCCATGCCCATCACCTTAACCCTTTCTTCCACATGACTAGTGACTTGGAGACTGAGTTTGAGAAATCGACATTGCTCTGGGAGCTAAGCCTAAGCAGATGCACACCTGGTCTCTCAGCAGGTCTCTCTAGGTCTATGCAATGGAATAAAAGGTCCTAAGGAGGGGTCCCTAATCCTACTATTACTTTATTATACTTTTATCATCTATTACCCACTTATAAATTATTAAACTTCTGGAGAATAAAGATTGACAGAAACTTCATGTTCATACTTACAGGACTCTTTCACTCTCAAAACAAAACACCCAAACAAAACCAGGTCAGATATATGAAACAAAGCAGAAAGTCAGTTTTTACTTAAGAGGAAAATAAAGACACAAAGTTAAAATTTGCCCACAGCCTCCAAACAAGGACATCACCAGGCACAGAATCTAAGACTCTAGATTGCTAGAAGCCCAGACCAATGGGTTTTGTATCTTCATACTAAAGATCAGAAAATATTGCCTCCTCCTTTCCTGTCTTTCCCTTTGTTTTTGTCTTTCTTTCCTTTCACCTGGATTTAAAGAAACAGTAGAGTAGAAAGGCTGTCAGAACGAAATTCAGAACATCTAGCCAAAGCCAAGCCACCGTTCTGCTGCACACCTGGTAAGAGGCATGCCATGTGTCCAGGCCTCGGGTCACTCATCTGTATAGAAGTTACGATCTCTAAGGTCCTTAGAAATTTAAAGTCCTACTGTTTTATACATTTCCTCTTAAATACCATAACTACAAAGACTACTTTGGTCACACAAATATATATTATATATTCAATGTATCTTGAATTAATATAAATAATGTCAATGACAAAAGTTTCATTCAACTTGCTACAAATTTTAATGCCATACACAGTAACAAGGCCCTTAGTGAAGACTGCACAATTTAAAACCTATCATGTATCAGGGACTCTTTTATGTAAGATACAACAGAATCATATGGATTTGCAACTGAATCATATGGATTATCGACAGAGTAGAGTTGATCATTTATATTACGTCCAGTTAAACCAAGTGTATCAGTGCTAATCTCATCCTGTAAGGGCAGTCCTCCATTGGAAGGAAGGATGGCTTCCCAGTACTGTACAACAACTAAATTCCAGGACATTTGAAAGGATATAAACATATATCCGTCAAGGTGATGTTTCTCCAGATGCACTAAATTTATTTAGTAACGTTTAGAGTTTAAGTAGCTGTTTGCTTTAAAATGGAATTACTCACCAACTGCAAGAGCTTTACAACTGCATAGCCATCAACTTACCCAGGGGTGAAAAAAACCTACTTACAAAGAACAGGCTTGTTAACCAACACTGTCAATCTGACCGAAACAAAAACAAAAAGAAAAATGTCACTGGTGTGAAATACTTCGCTCACAGGGCCATTTACGGCGCTCGTGACTTTTTGCCTACAAGTCTTATGAAAATTATGTAAAAAAAAAACTGAAAGCAAAACCAACCCCCCCCCCCAAAAAAAAAAAAAAACCTCTTTAATATTCTTTTAGTTCTAGGGCTAGCCCTGTGGTCTAGTGGTTAAGGGAGCTAGATCCCACATGGCTGACCACACGGTTCAAATCCCAGGCCCAGAGGCTTAAAAAACAGTGTGTGTGCAGATGTGTGCCACAAGTCCTGACAGGAGGGAGAAATGGAAAAGAAGGAATTGTAGCATGACCACACCCCACTGAGGGGGCGGGGTGAGGGGTTTCCTCTCTTTCTCTGCTTCTTACTGGCAAGAGCACACACCCTCTGGGAAAAAGAAAAAAAATATTACTTCTGACATTTTACTTCTCAGAGGCAGAACGTTTCCCAGGAATTGTGGGGCTGACTTCAGAAGCCTTGACTGCCATTTACATGATCGGGTGTTATACCTACAACTCACCCATCTGGTAGGGGAAGGCAGAAGAGATCAATTCGTAACATTGCTTTCTACATGTGTAAGATCATCTTGAAATAAATGGAACCATTTATAATTCTCTCTTTCAGATCCACATCCTCCCTGATAGCTTCAAACACTGTTGACTAGTTAAATAAATTATCCTGCAGCGATAGCATACAGTCATTAAGAAGGATGGGATTCGATGTGCCGTTTACTGCCTAGGGAACATTGTGCTTCTGATTCACACTCTAAAAAGCTACAGTTTCCAATTCTGTTAAATAAGGAAATTCAGGTGTGTGTGCATGTGTAAGAGGGGACTTCAAAAGGTTCATGGGGGACCAGCAGTTAGTGTAATGGCTATGTCGCTGAACTCCCATGTAGTGGACAGCGGTTCGAGTCCCAGACCCAGTGGCTTATACTCATGCTGGGCACATGTGCATGTGTACCCAAGATCCCGAGAGGAGAATGGAGAAGAAGGTCTGCAGCATGGCCATCCCCCCTGGGGGGAGGGTGACTTCTCGCTTTCTGTCTCTCTGTCTCTCTGGCAAGCACGTGTGCCCAATAGCAAAAAAAAAAAAAAAAAAAAAAAAAGTACATGGAAAGAACTATGTGTGGACTTCAAATTTATACTACACCAAAACAAACTCATGAAATTTCATCTGCTAAAAACTTTAGTCTCCTCGCTTACTCTTTAACCAGTATTGAGAAAAACCTTCCATTAAAGTCTACTAAAATCACCCCCCAGGAGGATGGTCACGCCGCAATCCCTTCTCCTCCATTCTCCTCTCGGGATCTTGGGCATGCACGCACGCACGCACACACACGCGCCCGGCGTGAGTTTTAAGCCACTGGGTCCAGGACGCGAACCGCAATCGACTATGTGGGAGTCCAGTGACATAGCCATTACGCTAACTGCTGGTTCCCCATACATAGCTTTTTCAACAATATGCATTTTTCTTGAACTTTTTGCAGTAGGTGTGTATGCAACCTATGTAAGGGCTGTTCTAAGTTGTAAGATGGGAATTATGTACAATGTCAGTTTATTTATAAAATATCTCTTCCTCGAATAGAACTCTATAATAGGTACTTGATTATTTTGTGTACTGCTGGCCAGGCCCACTTTCATGGTCTCCTAAAATGTCTTTCTCCATTTCTTTTCGAGTTTGTTTTGATTTTTTTTTTTTTTTTTTGAGAGGCAAAGACAGTGAGAAGTCCTAACAAGGGGAGTGCTCTCTACTTGCTATGTCAAGGGCTGGACGAAGCGTCCTCTACTTCTTTGGTTGCTAGGACTGCACTTAAAAAGAAGGCAATGCCTGAGCTTTTTTCTGTCTTCCTTGTTAGGGTCTTTTCTCACAGCAGAAATTCCATTGCCGTACAAGTGGTTGTAAATGAGTGTAGCTCAGGGACCCAGAGGCAAATGAATGTTAGAGCGGCCTAAACTATGCCCTCGTAGGTACTGAAAGGTGTGCTGGTCGACTACTCTGCACGAGGTTGAAAGTCAAAATAACCGTCCTTTGGCTCTCTGTTGGCACCAGAGGACTGGGACACTGGGGGGACCAAGCATTTACTTCTCAAGGACAAGTTTACAACAGGTTTCTAGCAACACAAACAACTAAAAATGTACCACTTTCACTGGTGTAAATGATCATCTACAGAAAATAGACTCTCATATAGAGAATTCCCTTGGAAATGGAACTCTTAGGTAAAATAAAAAAATAAAAAAAAAAAAAACATGCAATTGACTTTCACAGAAGACCGGGTGATTACAGTACAATGGATGCTGTTTCTAAGAAGGCGGTTGCAAACCTTTAGGTTTTGTTTGTTTTTTAATAAAAAGAAAAACAATATGAATATGTTTCCAATGAGACTTTATAACACTAAGCCTTGCTAAAGTTAGACGGCAAACCTAGTATTTAAAAACTACGTGAATAGAAATGAATGCAGTTGAATCTCAAAGCTATTATTTTCAGAATTTGGCCTGAAATATATTGAAAATGAATTTCTCATTAATCTAAAGTCTTTTTAGGGGACAGCAGATAGTGTGGTGTTGGAATGCTGGACTCCTATATGGCCAACCATGGTTCGAGTCCTGGGCCGGGCAGCTTGCTTCCTCACTTTCCTTTTCTCTGTCTCTCTTTGATGACTATCAGAGTTAGCCAAGTTAATAAGTAAATAAATAAATAACATAATTTTTTAGAGTGATTTTAACTGTGAAAATGTGGCAGCATTACTGATGTGGTCCTAAAACTGTGGAACTGATTTTAAAAACTAGCTGACTCAAAAAGAATATTCCTATTTAAAAAAAAAAAAAAATCCAGCAAGATGAAAGAGCAAGAATCCAAGCAACAATGACACACCAAAATACTGCTCACAACTCATCTGTCCTCTCTTCAAATGCTAATCCTTTTTCTTTTTAAAATTTGCTCAAAGTCACGTGCACTTCCTAGAGACAGAAGAAGAGAGAGAGGGAAAGTGACATAGCAGCAAGGGCCATGATCAAGCCACAATCCCTATTCCTCCATTTCTCCTTTCTCTTGAGATTTTGGGCACACTCACACACATGCCTGGCGTATCTCTCAAGCTACCAGTTACGGGACTCAAACCAGGGAGTCAGCCGTGTAGGATCCAGCCACCTTAACTACCATGGCTCCAAACGCTAGTACTTCTAAGACTATTTTGTTAACTCAAAGATAAGAAAAATGGGCTAACTTCATGTAACATTTACTTCAATCTGCCACTGAAATAAGAATGTTGACATTTATTTTTCTTCCAAGACTTGCAATGGAGAATTCCCCAATACCAGAGGACCAGTTCTGGAAGAAGAACTTTGACAGTGATAGTGGGAACTTTAAAGTACCAAAGGAAGGGAAGGAAGCCTCAGTGCTTCCTGACCTTTCTCTGTGATTCTGTCTCAGCCCTGCCAGGTCCTGAAACACCTCCTTCCAGTCATATTCCACCCAATTCTACCTTTTGGCAATACTCGAATCATAATGTTTTTGTCCTGCTTTTCAAAATCTGAACGTTTAAAAAAAATATACATAGGACCAGCTCCATGGGCTGAGGGTGTGTGTGCCCAAAATCCTGAAGGGAAGAAGATACGGAGGAGAAGGGATTGTGATGTGAGGATTCCCCATGGGGGCAGGGAGATTGGGGGGGGGTGGTGCTTCCTCCTTTAGCTCCTCTGCTCTGACAAGTGTGCATGCCCTCTGGCAACAACAACAACAAAATATGTAAAATTAAAAACCACAAAAAACCTTAGCAGCAATGACAGACAAGGGTGAAATTTTAAAATTCTTAAAACATAAAGATGTTTTAGAGAGATCCAAAATTAGTAAGAAAAAAGAAAACACAAATTGTTAAAAAAAGTGATATTTCAAAACTTAAATACAAATTTTCAGGAAATGTAAGAAAAGGCAAAATCAACTAGTACTAAAAAATGCCAATTGAGGTAATGGGATAAGATGTTCACCTTGCAGTCTTTGCAGTAGAAAATAGTCTTTCTGGGAGGCAATTTTGTAATACAAATTAAAAGCACTAAGACATGCACTCATCCTTTGTGTAATTTCTAAGGAAATTTTTAAAATGTTTAAACAGTTTTTTAAAAATAGCAAAAATCATAAACAAAGAGGTCTAATAATGGGGAATTGGTTAAATTTCTTATAAAACATATAATGAAATATATTGCAAGCACTAAAATTCTATTGAAACATATACTGATATGTAAAGATGTTTTTAAATATATCAATTAGAAAAAAAACAGACCACAACCACTTAAACATGCATGCTTCTATATCTCTTTTGTACAAGTCTTAGAGAATACAATATAGGCTGTGTTCGGATGATTCCTCTTTGGGGAGATGGTGAATGCATGTGGCCGCAGGAGGAAATGAGTATTCATGTTCAAGAATGCAGAATATAGTTGTTGAATTACTGTATGCAAATGTATTTTGTGTATGGAAAAGGACAATATTCATGACCAAAACTAGCATAAACTGTATTATTTTTCACAAATACTTCATTCCCAAGATTTCTCAGAGAGAACTTCCTATTCCTTTGATGTTGACCACAGTCATGTGACTTCCTTTGGCCAATGAACTAGGAGCGAATATGACCATGTCACGTTCCAGCAGAAGCTGAAAGTGTGTTGAGCAGCTGGGTTCAACCTCTCCACATTAGACCACAGGACAGGTCTGTCCACACCAAGATGATCTGCTAATCAAGACATCTGGGGTGGAACAGCAGGGTAGGGCCACTGTTGCCTCACATGTGCCAGCAAATAATTAGAAAAGGAAATAAATGCCTATTTTAAGTCACTAAGACCCAGTATTATTACATAAACATTTACAAAACAAAAACAAAACAAAGAATAGCTCAACAAGCTATAAAGGAATCCACTGACTTGACTGAATCTATTACAATATCTGAAGAAACACTCGTCAGCTGTCCGTCAGCCAAAGAGTAAAGCTAAAGGCACTGGCAGTGCCCGTGAGGGCGGTCCTGGGGAGAAACAGCTTCAGCTAATGGGCTTTGAGACCCCTGTGGTCCAGCTGGCAGTCTCCTGGCATGGGGAGGGATGTAAACGCTATCACTATAGGACTCCGAGGTTTGGGATGCACCAACAACCTCGTCCCCTCTGGAGATGGCTCGGCCAAGCTGAGCGACAGTCAGCCTTAGCTCAAGACACCCTCGGTCCTGATGCCTCACCAGCTAACCAGCCCTCTTGAGTACTGTCGGGTTTCTTCGTAGTCTCACCTCCTGGAAAAGGATGTGCTAGTTCAATTGCTTAGGTAAAGTTTAGGTTCATAAATTGGCATTTAGATTTCAGTTATGAAGAGAAGGAGGGAATGAACCTACAAAGATTCTCAATTGACTTTGCAGTTTGAAGTTCTCATTCAAGAATCTAGGTTTTCCATGTTGCAGTCTATCTAATCCAATCTCGACTAGACCCCATTTTCAACTTCCACCTCCCAAGCATGCTTGCTCCTCTAGCTGCCACGGTGGATCTGCTCAGTTCACTTCTTCCCCACATGCTTCTGTGCCTACCCAGATCCTACTCACCATCAAAAAACACTGCAAGGCTCATCTTCCACCCCTTCCAAAAAGCCCATCCTTCCACGTCCTATTACCAGCACTCCTGGTTACACAGCTCTGCTTCTGTGTGACGTGTGAGAGACCATCTTCCAGATGACTACACACTCACTGAAATATTCTCCATAACTCCCGGCAGCAACAGGTGAGTAGCAGGTCCTCCGAAAATATCCATGGAATTCGCTTCTGACCAATTCATCTGGCCCTTTCAGGACAGCACTGATCCTGCTTATCTTGGCTGGAGGTTTGGGATTTATGGTTGGCAGACCCACTGCAAACATGCTACCACTGCCAGGCTGAGTTCTGAGCACGTTTTTTTTTTTTTATGAATTATCTCATAAAAATAAATAGATATTATCATCACTCCCATGTTCTAGATGAGACAGCCAGGCTCCAATGATTAATGACATTCTTGAGGTCAGAAGTGGCACAGCTGGGATTTGGGGCCCGTGTTTATTGCCTCCTGCTAATTTTAGCCCTTTATAATAATATAAAACTCACTGGAAATATAAAAAGTTGGGGAAAATTATACTCTGTCCACCTCCCCCACCTCCCAAAAGGACATAGTGTGAAGTGGAAAGTTTGGGATGGGAAGTGAGAGCCTCCAGAAAGGAAGGTTGTAAACACATAGATCACGTGTCTTCTGTGGAGGGCGGGTCACAAGGATGCCAGTATTCTATTGGCTGAGGAGAGATGGAAGTCTGTGGCCACCAATGAGCTGCACAGGACAGTAGAGGAGGAGTTAGATGTTGCTCCCTACACTCTCTTCCTCTGCTCTTATCTCAGGTAACCAGCAACTTTGCCTCTAAGGAAATGTTGGCCAGTTGTAAAGAGTATTTATTTACAGTCTCAGTATAGGTGCTCAGCCTAATCCTGGAGTCTTTGGAGAAAAGCTCAAAGAGATAGAGGAGCCATATTTAATTTTTGTTTCAATGGGGCTCACTTTAATCCTCCCATTGCCTTGTGTTTCACCCATTACACATAGGGCAAAGACAAAATAAGGACAACAATGACAGTAAAATTCCTTTTTCTGCATGTGACAGGGAGATTGTAACAGCAGCAATTCCTCTAAGCTGCATTGCAAGGCCAAAATAAAGAGCGTGGAACACTGATGGAAACTCAACACTGGGCCGCCCACTGCTCTTCCCCACCTTCTATCTAGGTCAACACTGAGTACAGTATCCACATCAGCTCTGGCCCCATGGCTTTAAAAATACTAATAGCATCTTCATCAAGTATAAACAAGACATACATAGATTGGAAACAAAAGTTCCCAAGAGCAATCCTTGTCTGTGTGCAGTACGCTGTTTTCTATTTAATTCTGATCATGGAAATGGTATCACAACACACTGGATTAATTTAGTGATCCCCTAACGGGCCACAACTGTGATCTGCAAAGCACTGATCTAGACTAAGTAGATCTCAACGTTTTATTATGTAAGTTTTGTTTATTGTCTACCTGCGAATCCGAGCATATAGTGTTCTGCTATTCTTGAATTATCTTGATTGAAATTGTTCAAAAAAGGCAAATGCTCTTCAAATTCTAAATTACTTAACTTGTAAATGGACAGCAATTTATTTTTAGACACTAGAAGGTTTTTTTCCCTTTTTTTTAAGAGAGAGATTTTTGCTATAGGGTGCACACGCTTGCTGGAGAGAAAAAGAAACAGAGACAGAGACAGAAAGCGAGACATCACCCCTCAGGGGGATGACCATGCTGCAATCCCTCCTCCATTCTCCTGTTGGGATTTTGGGCATGCATACACATGCCTGGCTTGAGTTTTAAATCTCCTGGGTCCAGGACTCAAACCAGCGTAGACTTTGTGCGAGTCCAGTGATGTAACCATTATACCATCTGCTGGTCCAGATAGTAGAAAGCTTTAGAGTTAGTCTCATGTACAGAATATGACATCATGCTCTTGAAAGAGAAATGTCACTTAGCTGGTTTCCTAAGTGTGGCCATCCACGCTCTGCCTGCCTCAGTTGTTGCAGTCCACAGGGCAAACACAGGACCCTTCTGCTCTGGAACCTGTGGGAAATGCCCCTTGTAGTAATACTGCATGGGGACCAGCAGATGGTGTAATGGTTATAACCCTGGACTCTCATATGATCAACCACGGTTCGAGTCCTGGACCCAGTGGCTTAAAACTCACACCAGGTGTGTGTGCATGCATGCTCTAAATCCCGAGAGGAGAATGGAGGAGGGGGGACTGTAGTGTGGCCATCCTCCAAGGGGGTGATTTCTCGCTTTCTGTCTCTCCATCTCTCTAGCAAGCACACATGTGCCCTATAGCAAAAACATCTCTCTATAAATAAATAAATAATAAAAAATAACACTGCTCATTTACTGAACTCTGGGGCAGCCTTTGGTTTCTTCCTACCTCAGCCTATAGGCAGCAAACAAAAATGAAAACAAGCTGGCAGCCCTGAAATCAGCCTATTTTAAAGGAGTTCCATTACCAAGGAAGGTTTTTGGCTTCCTTCTCTAATATATGACCCCAAACCAAAACAATTGGATGGAATAAAGTCACCGAAGTAAACTGTGTCTATTTTAATTTTTTTTTCAGTCATCATCTCACCCGGGCATTCTACTCATGACGGGCCCACTTTTTGTACTCAGTGGAGTCACTTGAAAGAAAATGTCAATCCTAAATTGTTCCATGAGGATGAGTAGCAGAAGCCTTAGGTACACGCCTGTGATCCAGTACTCACCTCCTGTGAGGACCAGCCATGGTTGGCTGGCAGTCACCCATTATGACTGGTCTGAATATTCTCATTTGCTTTTCTTCTTACAATGAGGAGGTTGCAAGCACTGGAGCTCAAACATAGTTTACTCCATTAAAAAAAAAAAAAAAAACAAACCTAGGCAACCAGGAAGCAGAACTACAGAGAATTAGCTTTAAACGCATTCACTTCATTTTATGTACTTGGACACAATACTGACTTTGATAGATACAATGAAAGCATTTGACCTCATTTCTGCCACTTGAATGTAAACATCATTTCCTATGCACTCTCTCCATACCTGTGATTTCTTTCACACACAAATCAAATCTGAATTACTCTCTTCTCATTTTACAAACTTCTACCAGTTCTTGCTCCCCCACATACATTAAATTAGCTGAAGTGAGACCTGGTTAAAAAATACATAAATAAGGGACACACAGAACATTCCACAGGGTTGGTCTCAATGCAGAAGATGACTTGGAAAGGTTCAGGGGAAGGAGCCTCCAAGGTGACACCGGCGAGCCCTGCCTGGGACTCGCAGGCCCGTGCCAGCCCTCTCCCCGTGTCCCAGGGCTGACTCTCCCTTCTGCAGGTATATCTGCTAGAAAGGGAATTTGGTGCACAAGTGCCCCAGTGAGCCCTAGATGCACCTTCCCCTGTGGGCTGGCCCAGACTGTCTCTTGCCCCCATCCCTCTTCCATTTCCCAGAGCACCCTCACAAGGTGATGCTGAATTAACTGCCTTGCGCTCTTGCTTTCCCTTCTTTACATCCCTCCATTGGTCCGTATTCACTCATCTGCCGGCACAGACAGCGTTTGCCTGTTTTCCCATGTTATTCATTGCAAGCTCTAATGAACTTTTTTTCCCCCATAAGTAATTAAAAAAGAAACTTCTGGCTTTGGTGTACTACCGTGTATGTGTTATATGTTTTGAGGGTTTTTTTTGTTCTTGTGAGGAGGCAGATAGGAGTAGGGTGGGTTATAAGAAAGTGAGATCATCTAGCTTTAGAGAGATAAAAAGACCAAGAATGAAATATTCAAAAATGTTAAATATCCCTGAGCTACAAGAATATGGATGCGTTTATGATACATAAAAGCTTTTCTAAAGCAGATGTTTAATAAATTTTACAATGAGAAGAATATTAACAGAAAGTACATACTTGCACTCATGTATTAGCTGGGCCCCTGGACATAGACTCTTCTAAGTCCTGAAATGCCATATAACCTAAAGTAACAAACTAAAAACCCTTAGGAGATGATGAAATATGGGATGAGAGAAACAGGAAATGATAATAGAAGATTAGGAAGTCAGGGAATTTCTTTTTTTAATTTAGAGATGTAGCGAGCTTGGCAGTAAAGGGATTTGGTACAAAAAAGGCTAAATTAAAAGGGAAAACCAGGTTTTAAAAACAGGTCAATAGGACCAGCAGATAGCATAATGGTTAGGTTGCTGGACTTCCATGTAGTCAACTACGGTTCAAGTCTCAGACCTGGTGACCTAAAACCCACACTGGGTGTATGTCTGTGTGCCCAAAATCCAGAGAGGAGGATGGAGAAGGGATTGCAGCATGGCCATCCCCTCTGGGGGGGATTTCTTGCTTTCCCTCTCTGTCTTGCTGGCGAGCACATGCACCTTATAGGAAAAATCCCTCTCTGGAAAAAAAAAAAAAAGGAGGCAAATGGAGATTAGCACAAAGGCTTGGACAATGTGTAAAAACAGACATCACAGAACTTCAGACTCCATCGACTGCTACAAATATCTTCCAAACTGTCAAGCTGCTGATGCAGAGATCTTGTGAGAGTAAAGGATTTAAAAATGCAGTAACAGTTGTCCTAGATCAGGAGGAGGCTAGCAGGGAAGAGCTAAGTCGGAGACAGACCGTCGGCGGCCAGCTTCCAGAGCACCGTGCTCTGTGCAGGCCGATAATCGAGTCTCTAGAAGGCACTTCGGAAGAAGGATGTGAGTGGACCCCACTGAGGCTATCCAAGTAAAAAGCTTGACATTGAAAACGTAACATGTCTAAAATTCCTCTTAACCAGGCTCTATTTTGACTTAAACTTTGTAAATAAACTTCTAAAAATCTGAAATTGATGTTCTGGCTTGAACAAACTACTAAATACAGACTTTTGCTTTATTGCATGTTTTAGCAGACTCCAGAGAAAAATTTCTGCAGCCCCGCAAACAACCCTGGCAGAAGCAAAGGTTATTACATATTGGTATTATGGGCTACTAGCCATCCTGCTTTAAAACAGGTACAAGGAACCAGCAGTTAGCGTAATGGTTATGTCGCTGGACTCCCATGTAGTCGACCGCAGTTCGTGTCCCAGACCCGGTAGCTTAAAACTCACGCCGGGCGCGTGTGCGTGCATGCCCAAGATCCCGAGAGGAGAATGGAGGAGAAGGGATTGCGGCGTGACCATCCCCACCTGGGGGGTGATTTCTCGCTTTCTGTCTCTAATGTCTCTGTCTGTCTGGTGAGCGCATGCGCCCTATAGTGAAAATCTCTCCAAAAAATAAATAAATAAATAAATAAAATATATAAAACAAAACAGCAGGTACGTCTGTATAAAACTGCAGCAAAACCTGTATCATAGCCTCTCTGTGGACAAGTCTTTTTCTTAACATAATTATTTATTTGATTTATTTATTAATTTTATTTATCATTATTATTTTGCTCACCAGAGAGAGGGAAAATGAGAAAGAAAGTCACCAGGCCTGGGACATCAACTGTGGTTGGCCATGTGGGAGTCAGTGTCCCAACCACCGTGCCACCTGCCGGATCTCTGGACAAGTCTTCAACAATCATTTGGTTGATAGTGGGATGGCGGCTGAGCAACCACAGAACACTCTGTGAGGATGACCTACGTGGAAAGGTTCTAGTTTCATATCTGGAGACCACTCTGAATGTGTTGGGTGTGTGTGACTCATGATCTGGGGCTGGGGGTGGATTATGGCATGAACACCCTGATGAGAATGCCTGTCTCTCTGTCTCCATTTCTCTCACTCATGGAAGAAAGGAATAAAAACAAACAAATAGACAAAAAAAAAAACTAAGAGCATTCAGTCCCAACACTAATTTAGCTGAATCCCTTGCTCACCAATGCTCAGGCTACACTCGAATATCCTCAGGGAAAGGAACCCTCTCGCTGTTTACTGAGATACGATGCTGTATCTCTGACACCTCCACCTTTGAGAAAGCCTAACTTGCTTGTTCTAGGTTACTGTATTTTAAATAGTAAAACTACTTACATCTCCTATTTTAGAGTTGATTTTATTTTCACCAAATATCACTTTAGGGACATCGCATACAAGAATATAGCAAAACTCAATATTCTATACTTTGTCAAAGAGTTTTGAGATAATATGTAAGAAAGTATTTTCTGTACCAAGGACAATGTACAACACAAAGGATTAAATAATAGAAATCAGACCTCTTCTGTTCATAGTGATATACGTATTATGTTTCTCTCACTGAAACACACAAAAGTAAATATATATATATATACACACACACACACACACTTTTTGTCCCCACTGTCCAAAATCATACAATGGAAACCAACAGGTGATTATAGACTGCCCGTGCTGGTCCACCTCATTAGGAACTACTGCCACATCCAATATTTGGGGAACTCAAATATGCAGAGAAACTCGGAAGAAATATTCCCTGCAAGTACAGGTTGAATAAACAAAATCAAACAGAACTTCAAATCTCCTGCTTTGGATACAAAAACAACCATTTTTGTGGAATTGGGTATTAACGTACCCAGGCACATTCCAATTATCCTTACCAACTTCAACTACCAGATGTTTCCAGGATTACACATTTTGGCACAATTACATTCTGTGAGCCTCTTAAGACAACTCTTCAGCTAGATAGCACATTTTTTTAAGAGAGATTTTTGCTGTAGGGTGTGTGAACTCATTGGAGGTGAGAAATCACCCCCCAGGGAGGATGGCCATGCCGCAATCTCTTCTCCTCCATTCTCCTCTCAGAATCTTGGGCACACACGCACACATGAAGTTTAAGTGGCCAGGTGGAGGACTCGAACAGTGGTCGACTACGTGGGAGTCCAGTGATATAACCATATGCCATCTGTTGGTCTCTAGACAGCACATTTTAATGAAATATCTGGAAACATACTACAACTTTATTGAATAAAGAATAAGCAATGCAAGAAAAAAATATTTAAATAATAGGAAGGAACCCTATTCATATCCTCACACTACCTGGAATGATACGTGTTGACAGCAATTAACAACTAGAAAGAATTAGAACATCCAGGTGGAAAGAAATGTAAAATATATATGCAGAACGACCATAAAAATGAAATGGAAAGTGAAAGATTCTTAAAGAAGCACATACTGAATCTGCCAAAATTAAAAAAAAAATCCAGTCTTTAGCACAGAGCCCTCCCCCTGCCTGACCACCCCCACAGAGCTCTGCAGATGGCTTTGGAACCCGTCACAGGAGCGCAGATGCACTCTCTCAACGCACTTTACATACACGTGTAATTACAATAAGCCTAGTCTTCAAGCAAAGAAAACAAGGTTAAAAGGTCACCTTCAAAAACAGGGATTTATTACTAGTGGCGATGCTATAAAGGTTTTAATTTTCCTCTTCTGTATCATTCTTCCCCAACCCCAGAATTTGGGGAAAACTAAATTAAGCCTCTATGCAAAAAGCAGGCATGAAGATAGAAATATTCTTACAGAGGGGAAAACTTCCCTGGCCCATGTGAACAAGGAGTCTAAATCACAAGCCTTATACTGGTTGTCTTGGTAAAGAAGCCTTTGCAGGAGAGTCTGTGCACATCCCACTGGGTGCAAAAGTCCTTATTCTGAGTGCTCCTAAGCATCACGTCATTGCCAGGGGTCCTACAGACACTCCCTTGAAACTCTCGCTTCTGCCTAGCAAAACAAGGTGTGAGAAGTTTCTTTTTTTTTTTTTTTAGAGAGAGACTTTTTGCTATTGGGCACGTGCACTTACCTGAGAGACAGAAAGGTGGAAAGCAAGAAATCACTCTCCGGTGGGATGGCCATGCTTCAATCCCTTCTCCTCCATTCTCTCGTGATTTTTGAGCACACACGCACATGCACCCAGCTTAGTGTTAAGCCGCCGGGTCTGGGACTCAAATCGCAGTCAACTATGTGGGAGTCCAGTGACGTAACCATCACACCATCTGCTGGTCCCAAGATATGGGCGGTTTCTGATACAGTTTTATTAAGTAGTGTTTTTTGTTTGTTTGTTTTTGTTTTTTCTTTTTCAGTTTTTGCTCTAGGGTACATGTGTGCACAGGAGGGCAACAGAGACTAACAAAGGGAAAGTGAGAAATCACCTCCCTTTCTAGGGGGTGGCCATGCTGCAATGCCTTCTCTAGTCTCTTGGAATGTTGGCATACGTGCACATGTGCCTAGAGTGATTTTCAAGCTGCTGCGTCTGGAACTTGAACTAAGTTGACTATGTGGGAGCACCCCAACCACCATGCTCCCTGCTGGTCCTTAAGTAGTCTTTAAAAAAATATATTTATTTCTTTCATAAGACTGAGAGACAGAGACAGAGAGACAAAGGAGGAGAGACAAGCAATCTCACCAGGATCCCACGCCTTGGTCTCACACCATGGCTCCCGAACTGGGCTGGCCAGGATTGTGTGTACGCACACCAGTGTGTGTAAGTCAACAGCAGAAGCAGAACCCACGATCTCCCATATAAATTCAGCCTTGTCTGAGTAGCACATTACTGCTATACCACCAAGACAGCCCCTACCAAGTAATCATAATTGTTTCTCTTTAAGGATCAATTATTTCTGAACAGAATTTGCTGAAGTTCTAATAGAGGCTCCAGGAGGGTAGGGAAGGTCGAGCTCTACGTAAGATTCATTGTGACACATGCCTACAAATGTCCACCTGGATGACCAGCTGTTCACCAGGTCTCTAGGACCAAGTATGTGACCCACTTACGACCAGGGACCACTCAATTCATCCTTTTGTTCTTCCTTTAAGTTCTGTAGCATAAGCATAACTAGGACTGCAAAAACCTTAGAAGTTAGGGACCAGCAGGTGGCATGGTGGTTAAGGGCACTGGACTCCCACATGGCTGACTACAGTTAGAGTCCCAGACCTGGTGGCTTACTTTCTCACTTTCCCTCTCTCTAAAAAAAAAAAAATGAAATATAACCTTCGAAGTTAAAGAGACTGTAATTTAGTGAGACAGTAAAGCATGTCTTCTTTTATACCTGAGAAGGTGAAGTCGCACAAGGTGTTAACACACCCAAAGCCATAGAGCTGTGTGATGGCAGGGCCTGTGCAGGGCCTGGGTGTCCACCTCCTGCTTCAGCAACACTGCAACACACAAATGGATGATCACTCCGAAAAACACATCCTTAACTTACCACAGAGCAGGAGGGAGGCATTTAATTTGAGAGCAGCTCTTTACACAATGGTTCCCCAGACAAAGACTCATCATACTATTTCACCTGATAAAATCCAGCCAGTGCAGAGCCACACTCGGTATTTATTTAATCTGTCGATGTTCAAAATATGTTGCAATTAAAAGACAGCTTTTTAAGGAGCCCACACTTCAACCAATGGCTGCATACCTATTGTTCCCACTGAAGGGACACCCATCCTAAGTAGGTCATGAATAGTAACACCATGTAATTTAAAGTGTGATGACTAACAACACATTTTAAAACGGAAACCAAATTATTGTTATAATTTCTAAACTAGTGCAGACACAGAGACTGTGCGTTCTGAGGCTTTTCTTTAACAGTATAAATTGGATTCTGAGTCTCCTCTCTCCCAGCTGCAGCACTGAACCTCAGTGTCTACTAGGTCCGTGGGCAGAAGATCAAAGAACATTTTAAAAATTTTAACATTACTACCCACAAGGACGTGGGAGTAATATGTCAGTGGGACTAACATGTATGTGACAGAGTCTTAGAGATTCCCCAGCTCGACAAGGAGCAGGTTGTTCCCAACTTGAAAGAGCCAACACTCACCCTGCCTTCGCTTGGTCTACTTCTGAGAGCTAACGAATAGGGTAGAACAGAAATCCGAATCTAAAAAGTGCATGCTTGTATATGTTCCAATTTCAGCAAAGTCGAGAGCTACCATGACTGATTCCTGAGCTTTCTCTACCTAGACGGCAAGGCTTGCCTTCAGCTGGGTGACAGGTAACCCACACTAAGAATAAACTTAATCTTTGAAAAATGGACACACGTGAATTCTCCATTGCTTCCCCCTTCACTGTCACTCAGGGATGTATGTAAATATCACCAGCAGAGACAGAAAAGCCCAAAGTCAAGGAGAGGGGGGGAAGAAGCAATTGTGAATAAGGCAAAAAAGCCACTGACCCCTCTCAGCCCTCAGGACATCCACCATCTGACACTAACACCACATTGCCAGCCTGCTTCCAAAGCCAGCTGCTTCTAATTCCAGAACGTGCTCTGCGTAGATCCCATCTAAGGCCCACCCACATTCCGTTACCCCAGAGCAGCCCTGTGTACTGTAGACCTGCCACACACTCATTCTCTAAACTATTACAGATTTTCCCTTACGAACCCCTAAATGAATGCCAATTATATTGGGTTGTAGGAAAAGTCATGACCTTTTTTTTTTTTTTTTGCTCCAGGGTACATGCACTCACTAGAGAGACAGAAAGTAAGACATCACCACCGGGGTGACGGTCATGCTGTGACCCCTTCTCCTCCGTCTTCCTCTTAGGATTTTGGGTACACACGCGCACACACACATCTGGTGTGAGTTTTAAGCCACCGGGTCTGGGACTCGAACCGTGGTCCATCACATGGGAGCCCAGCGACATAACCATTATACCATCTCCTGGTCCCCATGATGTGCTTTTCTATGCAAAAATGTGTCATGACTTTTCCAACGACCAAACAGAATGTCTCGTGTCCTCTGCTAGTAGTTTCATGTGTGTCGTCATTTAGCTTCTCCATTTAAACCGTAAGATCGAGGGTGTCAACCCTAACTCCCAGTTCTTCAGTGACTTTCAGGGTACTAGCATGCACATGGACCCGTAGGTGCCCGAGGGGAGAATAATCACTCTCCACTGAATTAACACAGTGACACGTGAGCCTCTCAAGAGTGACCCACAGTCTCTTCCCTTGGCTGTGCATGAGCCAGGGAGCAAGCGGCTCTGAGGCTGCAAACCGCCTGGTGCTCGGGCTCCTCTGGAAAGACCAGATCTAATCACTGAAATGACTGATGCTGTTATCCATCTTCACAGCGAGCTGAGTGCCCTGGGTAAGCCGGAGGCATCACTGTCGTGCAGAGTCCTCCAAGGCCTTGGCGCATCTATGGATGAAACTGTCTTTCGTTTTGGGATTTCATCATCCAGTTCACGTTCTCATCTCACAGCAAGTCATTAAAAAGATCCTTCAGCAGCTATTTTAATGCAATCCAAGTTAGTTCCACAGGAATCTATCAGAGAGTGATGAAATTCTCTGCATCGAGCAACAGTGTGCAAGAAATACAGAAAGCCTCATGACAGAGTTCCCTTTCTATTTTGAGAAAAGGAGCAAAACCCTGCTCCTTCTGCACCCGAATCCCGTCGCTCCCCGTGTGGCACCCACAGGAGCAGCTCCAAGAACGCAGGAGAGCATTGTTTACGGAATAATGACATCTGTAAGCATAAACACAGCACAGGGCAGTGGCCCTTTATAAACAAACAATCATACGAAAGCCAAGAAACTAAAAATAAATCAATATATTTTAAGAACACGTTTTGTCTTCTCACTTGAATTGCTAAAGAACAGTTGATTCTCCTACAGACAGTCACAAAAAACCATTTATTAATTTGAAATCTTCCCTCTCATTCCCTGAGGCAGAAATTAACTTAATTTGATGGGCAAGTTCTTTAACAACCAGAATACCTATAGAAGCTTCGGTTTACAGTAGCGGTGACAGGATCTCTGCAGCCACATGAGAATAAGAAGAGACCTGAACACCTGCACGTATACTGTTATTCAGAAAATTATTCTTCTGAGACTTAATAGACATAAAAAATGGAAGTACTTGGGGCCAGCAGGTGGCGTAGCTGCTAAGATGCTGGACTCCCACGTGGCCAAATACAGTTCAAGCTCCTGACCCAGCAGCCTGAAAATCATGCCAGGTGCTGGTGTGTGCATGCCTGAAGTCCTGAGAGGAGAATGGAGGAGAAGGAGAATGGAGAAGAATGGCCATCCCCACTCAAGAGTGATGTCTCACTTTCCCTTCTGTGTCTCTCCAGCAAGCACACATGTCCTAAAACACGACAAAAACCTAAAATGAATAAATAAACAAAGAAAGAAAGAAAATTCTGAAAAAAAGAAAACTATGAGCTAGGATTTGGGGTTTGGGTTCCATGTGAGCAGGTAAGAGTGCTGGTCCCTTGGAGCAAAGATCTTGGCCTCAGGACAATGAGAGAGGGCAGGCCTGTTTATTACAGGGGTCTAGTGACAGTGGGGGAAAACAGGCAGACACATAAGCAGCTAAAATAAAACAATAACATTAACGCTAGAAACCTCTCTGCAACTATTTTCTTTGGAGGTGGTGTGGGGCATAGGAAAGTAACGTGGGCATGGAAGGAATAACGTGAGAGAGGCAAATGATTTGAGGAGACGCACTTATGAATAAGTGAAAAGCATGAATTCAATAAGGAATAAAGAGATGACAGATATAATTAACTAGGAGCATGATCATAAATGGCCAACGAACAGCCCTGACAACTAGACAGGGATACTGGGAAGTCTGAGATGGCCATGTGGACTTAGGCAAAGTTACCGACTCAAGAAAAAAGAACAAAATTAAAATTCATGTTAAAAGAAAACAAGAGAGAAAGTGAACTGAATTTCCCCATGTTGCATCTAACAATGGGCAAGTGTAGTTCCTAATTCTTTTCCATCGACTAACCTGTTAAACTTTCAGTGTAGCGAAAGTGTTCTATTGATTGGCTCCCAATCATGATACTTCCTTCATAGGCTGTGTCTGGAATAAGCCTCTATCCCAACCCACCCTAAGAACTCTTTTTTTTTATTTAGAAAACTTAGAATTTTTTTTTTCAGTCATCTTTGAGAAGAGCTACAAACAGACAAGGAACAAAAATACATAAGAAAGGAGACAGAAGTAGTGTCAGAGTTTGGAAGAAACTACTATGATGGATTTCCTTGTTGGCATCAGAAGACTGCCTTGGTTGGGGTCTTTCTATCATGTGCTGCCTTATAGGAGTAAACACCCTTCCCACTTCCTTCCAGTAGGCTGATGTCTGCCTTCTGGAATCACTGGAGGCAATTCTTTTCTACCACCCTTCTGCTTTCTAAGTTCCATTTGCCTTTCCTTTGAGGAACTGGGACATCGTGGTAGTAGTCATTTAGGGCACGTCCCCAAGTAAGATGGTTGGGAGGATGTAGCAGAAAAAAAGGTTCACTGAAAGCAACTTCCTTTTTATTTTCCTTCCTCTTTGTTCTTTCTCTTCTCTTTATTTCCTCTTTCTCCCTCCCTCTCTCCCTCCTTCCCTCTTTTCCTTCCTTCCCACATTCCTGGAGCATTAACCCTGTAAGATGGCATGGATGGCATCACCTGGGTTACTGCCCGAGAATTCGGCCACGCCAACAGAGGAAGGCAGCGCTGAGCCACCGGCCGAGTCATCACAGGGTAGAGGGGAAACCGCATCTGTGGCAACCATGGCAATGACGCAAGGAACCAGGCAAAAGAAGGAAATGCCACGCTGCAGCCAGGCAATGCGATGCAAGCCATGGCTTCGTGTCCCACCCACTTCCACACCCACTGGGAGTGCTGTTCTTGGGGACGAAGAAACAGCTTGAGGCAGCAACAGAAGAACCAATGCCAAGCCATGCCTCTCTCCGAGCCAAGACTAACCTCACCACCGTTCATGGCCATTACGGAGACAGGGACGGAGAACAGGAGCGATGTGACCACAGGTCTCTCCCTGCGTGTCCACCATGGCCCTGAGCCCAGACAGGCACTCACTCATGTGTGGAACCTGCTAAAAGGCCATCTGAATCAGTGGCCTCTGCTTCCTTTCTGTGTTTTTCTGGAGTCTAGCCCACACTGACATCGACGAGCTGGCAAAATATTGCCAAGTAATATGCAGTCAGAGACACTAAGCTACTGAACTTTAAGAAAATGACAGCTTGGAATTTAATGACAAAGAAATGTCTTTTGTTTCTTCCATGTACAGAAAAGGAACGTAGCTGGTGAAAGCCACTGGAATCCCGATTTTCTCTTACTGCGTTATTTTGGTATCAATAGCTGTAGAGCTGATTACCATCATTGACTTAGTATATCAAACCCGAACGTAGAAGTGTAAGGAAATGACAGGGCAGTGGCTCCCTAGACCACATGCCTGAACCGCCATCCACTCCGTCCATGACTTGTTCATAGTCCTCCATCCCTCACCTGGAATAGTGACCCGGATGCACAGCCCCGGTCTGTGAGGGTGCAACTGCATTGCCTCCTGGAGCATGACCCAGCGTCAGATGCATGAACCTGAGTCTGATGGGCTCTCAGATTCAACTGATGCAAAACGCTCCCACTACAACCAAATCAGAACTGCTGCCCTGGCTTCTTTGGCCCTGCTGCTCCTTGGGCTCTTAATTTACAGCCTTAATGGCTTTACTTCCTCTCTCCAGACTGCTCCACCACCTAAGAAATGATCTTTTCAAAACAGAAGGCTGAACTGAAACAACAAAAAGAATGTATATATACCCACCAAAGACATCGCTGTCCCTCTGAACCACCCTGTAGCCACTGTCCCATATCGGCCAATCCAGTCTAGGTTAGCCTTCCGGCTTCTGGTTTGTGCACACCAATCACAGAAGCGGAGCAGTGATGTCATTGAGTTCATGGAAAATGAAATTAATTTGATGCAAAAAAAGAAAAACTTATGCATGATTTTATCACAAGCTTTTTGAGGAGCCCTCACTAAACGTCCCTACGACCTTCCTGTTCTCCAAAGTCAAACTCTGCTCTAAGGGAAACCACTGGAGTCTGACTTCCCGGCACACCCGCGAGAGTCGGCCTTGCCTTGCCCCACCAGCCAACTAAGCTCCTGTCTACACTTACATTTAAGCCACTTTTATCCATTCCGAGGCAATTTAATGAGATCAGGGATTTCCCCCTATTTTGTCTTTAGCACTGTGAATAAAATCTGAATTACATTAGGCCCTCGAAAACGTCTGCTGAATAAATGAATGAAATACAGCCACTCCTCACTTAAGGACCTACCTGTTTAACAATCACTGGGCGAGCAAACATGCCTGCTAGCAATACAGCTTTAAGAAGAGAAGCAATGTTTCTATCCAGTCAAGACTCTTGTTATTATTTATCACACTCATTTATTCCTTTTCATCAAAATATGGAGGACTGAGTTCTGCAGGGAACAGAACAGAAAGCACCACAGAGCAAAACGCTTCTCCGTTTTTAAAACAGGGCTTAGTACGGCATACTAACTTCCGACTTGGAGAAGTACAAAAGACACTAACTAAACTTTCCTTTTTTTCTTTTCTTTTTTTGTTTTCCTTTTTAACTTTGCCAGAGGGCACACGTGTTCATCAGGAAAAAACAGAAAGAGAGAACGTGAGAAAGCATTCCCTGCAGAGAATGGAAATGCCAGTCCGCTCCCATCTCTCCCTTCTGGGCACACTCCCAGCATGCTTCGCAGGACACTGCATCCGAGCCTCTACCATGGAGTCCACCATGTAGAATCCAGCTGCCATAACCCCCACACCACTACCCAGCCCAACTTCGCTTGCCCTTCTCATTACAAGCAGTGTGCTGTTTTCCCCAATGAACCACCTCTTTAGAGCTGTTGTAAATATGGGCTGTTACTCTGGAACACTAAAACCCTGCATCCACTCCACAGTCGCACACCGAAAGGAGGCTCTGGTATTTAGGGCCACCATGACCTTCACCATCAACTCTCATCTGTTGTTGTGCAAGACCTCTCTCTCTGTAGCTACCAGTCTTAAGCTTTCTCCAATATACACACACACTCGGTAATAGACCTGAAAAATTATCTAGCTTCAATCGCTGTCATCTCGTGGGGGAAATGTAAAAACCGTTATATATGAATATTAAGATGACTGTACACATCATATCTGAGCTAGTTAGCTGACCTTTAACAAAAGCCAACCCTCAGTAATTCTGACAAAGGAGGAAAGACACACTATCCACTGTCACACCCACTGACCTTTCGTCATCCGCTCAGACAGCCCGTATTAATCGCCTTCTGTATGCTACGTTCTGTGCACTGCAGGATGGTAACTGGCATTTTGGGCCTCTGCCCATTAAAATATCAGGTATACCAGCAGCTATCTGCTCCCCTGTGACGGTCAAATTTGTCTCTAAATGTCCCATGGAAACCACTGTCTTAGAGGTTAAGAGTAAATAGTCACCATTTCTCAGAAAAGTATAATCAATTGGATCATTGGAAAAATCATGACCTATTTTTCTGTTTTTCCATGCAAAAATACGCCATGACTTTTCTGACGACCTGAAATGGAAAGAGAAGATAAGCATACTTGAAGTATATGTACCTAAGTAAGGTTAAAGATAAAATTTGTTTTTAAGTGAAATTAAGAAAAGTGAATTTTCTTCTAAAAATTATTCCTCTTTGTCCTCTGGAGAAAATTCACCATCTCACCTGTCCTCCCTATACACATGCATAAAACAAACTTAAACACCCACAGAAAAACATTTATGCTAATTACTAACTTCTGAATTCATGCAATGTTAGAAACTAAATAATGACCAAAAGAATGAGAAGCAGAAAACAAATCATTAAGGTGAACATCGTAAGATTCTGCTCATTAACAATGCCAATTTACACCCTCTCGATCGATCCTCCCTCTTTTATCCATTTGATATTTAAAAGTTACTGTTACATTGAACACGATCTCAGTTTTTTTTTCCTTTTTTGTCTTTTTTTGGACAGATTTTTGCTAGAGGGTGTGTATGCTTACTGGAGAGAGACAGAGACAGAGATAGACAGACAGAAAGCAAGAAACTATTCTCGGAGGGGATGACCACACTACAATTCCTTCTTCTCTAGGGATTTTCGGCATCCATACATGTCTGGTTGGTGTGACTTTCAAACTACCAGGTCCAGGGAGTCCAGCGCCTTGATCACTATGCTACCTGGTGGCCCGATCTCTATATTTTTAAAACTACCAGAAGATGTGTGAATTTGCCAGAGTGACCCTACCCAAATGGCATGTGGTCACATCACAATCTTCTTTCCTCCAATTCTTCATCCTGTGAAAATTCTGGGCACACATGCATTTGTCACTTTTTTTTTTTTTTTTGAGAGGTTTTTGCATAGGGCACGTGCACTCCTCAAAAAGAGAGAGAGAGACAGAAAGCGAGAAGTCACCACCACACCCCCTAGGGGGGAGGGATGGCCACACCACAATCCCTTCTCGTCCATTCTCCTCTTGGGACCTTGGCCACGCATGCACATGCACCTGGTGTGAGTTTAAGCCACCAGGTCCGAGACTCGAACCGCAGTGAATTACATGGAAGTCCAGCGACAAAGCCATTACATCAACTACTGGTCCCAACATTTGTCACATTTCTCAAGCTGCCAGGGCTGGGAACTGAACTGTGGTTGGCCATGTGGGATCAGGCTCCCTATGCATTCTGCTTAACTGCTGTGCTACAGCCATTCAGTAACTCCTTTTAAATCAACTGTTTAGAAGAATCTGAGGAAAAGAACTGCTAGGCAGAAGACAACAGGAAACACAATAAATCTTTAAGTACAAAACACTGACAATAAAATGAAAAGAGTACTACTTGAAGTTTCAAAGGAAATTGCTTACAGAAGCTGATACAAGGGACTCAGAATAGACATTCACCCTGCTCAGGAAATTAAAAGCTGTACTTCTAAAAACGGGCTCAGATTCTTCTAGAAAATTTAAAATAAAACTAAATAAACACCTCCTAAATTCTCTCGGGAACACTTACCATTAGAACAGAAATTCCACATTGCAAACTCACTCTGGATTGTCCTGCTCTTTGTTTTCTAGATTTTTTAACCCAGATCCTTCCATTTCGTTCCTCCTCCATTAATGAGTAGGATTCAAGGAGTCTGAGAGGTAACCATGGTCTGATCTTGCAGCCAGAAATATGTTTTAGAGAAAATTAGTTGTCTTTTTTTTCTCCCCACTGCTTTCCTTTTGAGAGAGAGGAGTAATTTTCTCTCTGTCATATAGAACCATAAGAGGTTAGCGCTGCTGTGTCCCTCAGGAAAATGTCCTCTCAGAGACCTCTCAGGAGACACATCTGCTCCACAAGAGGACAAACATAAAGGCAGTACAGAATGCCACTAACTGAGAAATGAGAAACAGCTTCTAAAGGATGCTTAACAAATCTGTACTACAACAAACGAAACACTGACCAGCCGGCAGGTCCTTAAGCAATTCAGAGTCATGGAACTACCGGGACAAATGGTAAACACACGAGAAGAGGAGGACCTGCAAGACCCAAA
The DNA here is from genome assembly GCF_000334495.1 of Tupaia belangeri chinensis. Classification (NCBI taxonomy): domain Eukaryota; kingdom Metazoa; phylum Chordata; class Mammalia; order Scandentia; family Tupaiidae; genus Tupaia; species Tupaia belangeri. The sequence continues at coordinate 1,931,746 of NW_006200423.1, forward strand.
TCCTGGATCAGTGACCTAGCACTCTATAGGAAGCTACTCCCAAAGTCATTGGCTTAAAATGATCACCATTTTATCTGCTGTAGATCCTGTGCAGAGTAGTTGGGATGGAACTCAGCGAGAAGAGCGTATCCTGGCCCCATGGTATTGACAGGTCGTGGTGGATCCAAGATGGCACAGTCCCTTATCTGGACATGGTGCTGGATGCAAACTGGAGTGTTCGCTGCTCCCATGTGACTTCTCTCACTAGGAGGATAGCTTGGACTTCCTGCCTCCATGGCAGCTCAGAAACTGCCAGGCCTCTTAAGGCCTGTAACCAGCACAGCATCGCTTTGCCAGATTTCCACACAGGCCAGCCCAGACTTCAAAAGAAGGAGAAACAGATTCCTCTGTAGAGGAGTGGGAGTTGAGAAAAACCACAGGTGGTCACCTTGCAGACAACCTACTCAAGTCCCTTGGATGCAAATCTCAATCGTATAAAGGAAGTTAGGGGGGAAATAACAGATGACCAGCATTAAGTGCTTTTTCTTACCAAAACACCCCATTTCCTGCTTACCCCCCAACTCCTCAGCCAATAATGAACAGAAAAAAAGAACAGAATGGAAGATATAATGCAAGCTAAAGCTTCACAGATGGTAACCTTGATTATAACATTTAATTAGCAGTCTTAAAAATATAGAAAGATGGGGTCAGACAGTGGCACAGAGGTAAAAGTGAGACTCTGCCAGGCTGATCCACATGGGAAGATTCTGGTGTACCCATGATCTGGGGCTGGCCGAAGCTGGAAGCCAACTGCGGCATGACCTGTCCGAATGCTTCTCTGTCTGTCTGACTCTCTCTCTCTCTCATGGGACAATAAAATAAAATATAAAAACACATACACAAAGAAAACATGTGAGCAAAACTATAAAACTACCACTAAATTTCTTGTTACTTTTGGCTACATGTCTGTTTTACACACAAAAAAAATTATAAAAATTTACCAGGTGAAGAGTATATAAATTATTAGGGAAGTTATTTTTTTAAAAAATGAGAAGTTACACTTTTTAGGTATGAACCTAAAAGATCAGTGTTTCTAACATATTTTTCTAATAGAAGAAATAAACATTTGAATAGCCACAGTGGAAAAATAAAACTGATACACGGAGGTAGGAAGGTGTAGAACCCGGACTAGGAGCTTCCTCTTTTCTGCACAGAGGGTGGTGCTGCAAAACGCCGCCCCTCTCTGGAAATCCCTACCCTCTGTGAGCAGAAAACAGTGTATTACGCATATGAGACCTTTGCCAAAGTGTTCACAGATGGGTTTACACAGCAAAGCAGAGAAGTGATGTTTCTTAGTTCTCCAGAAACTAGCTCAGTTGAACTTGGACAAAAACTCCATTGGCTAAGAGTAGCCTTATCACTTTCACAGAATGTGACAAATGCACCACTTGGCTCACTCATTTCCTGGTTTGTCATCATCCCTCCCTGCTCTTCTTAACAGAAAACAAAACAAAAAAGGAAAGGAAAAAAAAGAAAAAGAAAAAGAAAAAGAAAGCGATTATCTATCTCCAAGCTACAGATGTTAATACTCAGTTTAAGTTTTAATGTTGTTCTATCCCAGCAGGATATGCACTTTACTAGGAAGTCTTTGAAGCCCGCAAAACGTCCAGGACCAAAATGAGAAAATCCAAGTCCAATTATGGGAGAATGAGAAAAAGAGCAGAAAGGCCCTTTAAATCAGACCACACAGGAGGTCGAATCCTAGAAGAAAGGAACTGTGAAGCTAGGCTTTTTTCACTGCCTTTTAAATAAGGGCCCCTAGGCTAAGTCAGCACTTACTGAGCTTATCTGCAGGTATTAGGTCTGTAACACATGGAATCACAACTTCCGTTATTGTCACTCAGGGCCTGGATAATTCTTCTATTTTTTAATTCTAATTTATTTTATACATTTAATCATTGAACATCACTACAGCTTGCAAAATGAATTACCCAACATGAATATACTTCACACCAGTTTAGTTGAAGTCCATGTTATCATCAACAGACAATCCTCCAATTCTGTGTCCCCTAAATGTCTCCCCTCTCTATTTTTCTCCTTGATTCCTTTCCTCTCACTCCCTTCCATCTTCCATCGTCTTCCCACACTACCTCCAGTACCCATAACCATTCTCCATGCTTCTATACACTCCAATCTTTCAGTTTCCGCTATAAAGTATACACAGTTGGCATACATCAGGTGGAGACATACAATGCCTCTCCTTCATAGCCTGGCTCGCTTCACTCAGCAGTAAATCTCCCATATTCATCTACTTCCTATCAATGCCAGGGTCTTGTTATTTTTTATGGCTGAGTATTCCATAGAATATATGCACTACACTTAGAATTACCATATGATCCAGCAATTCAACTCCTGGGTATCTACCTAAAGGACAGGAAAACGCTCAGTTGGAAAAGTGCTTGCACATATACGTTTATTGAGGCATCGTTCACAATTGCTAGGACACGGAACCAACCCAAATGCCCATGAAAAAAGTCTTTTTTTTTAACTTTTATTTTTACCATAAAAACAGTAGTTGTACATAATATGGGATACAATGCGACATGCTGACACATGTATACCTTGTGAAATGATGGATTAAAGCTAAGTAGCACAGGGTAATTCATGTTGATGAACAGCAGTCTCTAAGTCCAAGGTATAAGCATAGAGACCACTAAACTTGGAGGAAGAAAAAAAAGATATAAATCCTAGCTTTGACTCTGTATAACTTTTGGAAATTATTTTGTCTTTTAAAGTCCAAGTTTTTTCACCAAAAATATATGGAAAACAATATCATCCAAGAGTTGTACTATAAGGGTTCAGTGAAGGAGACGATATGCCTGAATAACAGTACCTAATAAAAATAAACCGTACATTGATCTGGTCTTTTATACAGAATAAAGTGCCCAAGTCTATATTGTATTGTTTAATTAGGTACAACATTTGTAATGAATTAACCTTTGTAGGTCAGATTTTGCTACTTCCTGGCAAGACATTCCTGGGTAAGTCTTCTCTTCTCAAGTCCTGGGTCTTTCACCACACTCAAAATTAATTAAGCCCCTGGCTGGGCACTGACAGGAAGCTTGGGAAGTCAAGTCCCTGCCCTCCTGGAGTCTCACCTGTTCTAGAGTCAGAGAAGTGAAGAACGCACAGCACGGAGTAGTCATGTCTATGAAACGAGGTGACTAGCTTAGACCACCTTCCAGGCCTTCTCTAGATTTCAGCTTATAAATCTAGGACTGTAAATACGAAAGTCAACAAAGATAAAGGAAGGTCATGATTACTCATCCTGGTGTTTTGTAAGACGTTAAATCATTCTTTCTAGAGCTGAAATCAAAGAACGGCAGCGTCATTACCAGGCTTTCTGTACTACAAAAGCTGATCTGAGATGAAAATGTGAAATTCGGCTGTTACAGGGAATCCCATGCTGCGAAAGGGAAATCAGTTCTTCACATCAAAGACGGTGCCCTTCTTTACACTCCTGAAGCCAGTGACTCAGGGGACGATGCTGGCACATGGCACAGCTGAGGCGCAAGGGTCCGCGCAGAGTAAGACGCCGAGCTAGCAGAGGGACCGGGCAGACACACTGCCCCCAGGCTAAGATTCGCAGTGAACAGAAGTGTTGGATTCGCCACCTTCACATTCTGTGTTCCGATCAGTCCTACAAACATCTCTGAAGCTAACGTGATCAGATGGAGTGTAGCGCCCCCGCGCGAGCACCGTTTTTCTCTGGAATGCTTCCGTCTCCCTGTAGCATGGTTTAACCAGCCACGTTGAGCATCTCAGCTTTACCAAAATGCTGGAGCTTTTTGGGTGAATCAGGTAAGGATGAAGAAATAACATCCATCGAGATTTACTATCAATATAGACTTCTTAGGGTTGTGAAGACAAAGGATCACTGCATATCAACAAGGGTTCTTTAAATGGCTTTTTAGGGCTCTCTCTCTCTCTCTCTCTCTCCCTCTCTCTCTCTCTCTCCCTCTCTCTCTCTCTCTCTCTCTCACACACACACACACACACACACACAATCAGAAACTTCCTCTTTTGTGTCAATCGAAGAAACGCTCATCTGAAAAATAAAATTATGTCTTAGGAAGTCTATTTGGCAAACTGAACAAAGGCTGTCTAGCAGAATTCACTAAAAATCTGCTTTAAAGAATAAATAATCTATAATTAGCATATAAATTGTTTTTATGAAAAATCGCTTCTGAAGTACTTGAGGTTTCTTTAAATGGTATGCAACAATAACAAACTAGAGTACATCTCCGAAATGTGGTTTACCTAATTAGTGATAAGCTTAAACCCTTATACCCTCCATATAGCTCTGATATGCTCCAACTTTCACATTCACAAATTAGGGGTAGTGGACCTTGCGGGTCACAAGGCTGCCTGGAATGCTTCAGTCCCAGGAGTCTATGAACTAAATCAAGGTGCAGCCTATGCACACTCCCCAGGCTTTTAGATGATGAATGAACAGAATTTAAATTCCTTCATTAATTTTATTTTTTTTACTATAAAATAAAAAGATTAATTTCATATACATATACAAAATCAGATAATGGTCTCTGTGACTTTGAATAAAATAAATGAATAGCTTTCAGCTTTATTACTTTAGAAATAGGTCTAACCAGCAGTTAGCGTAATGGCTATATCGCTGGACTCCCGCGTAGTCGACCGCGATTCATGTCCCAGACCCAGTGGCTTAAAACTCACGCCAGGCGTGTGTGCATGCATGCCCAAGATCCCGAGGAGAATGGAGGAGAAGGGATTGCGGTGTGACCATTCCCCCTGGGGGGTGATTTCTCGCTTTCTGTCTCTCTGTCTCTCTCTGTCTGTCTGGCGAGTACACATGCCCTATAGCAAAAACCTCTCCAAAAAGAAAAAGAAAGAAATAGGTCTAAAAGCTGAGATTTTTAATTTGAATAGACTTTATTAAATGTATTGGTATAAGTATACTATTACTAATTTACACAGAATTTTTTGTTTTTCCAAGAGAGTTTTGCTATGGGGTTTGCCATGTGCTCACCAGAGAGAGAGAAAGTGAGAAATCACTGCCCCCCTCCCCAGGGGTGATGGCCATGCTGCACTCTTTTCTCCTCCAGTCTCTTCCTGGGATTTTGGTCATGCACACACACGCACCCAGGATGAGTTTCGAGCCACCAGGTCCAGGATTCAAACTATAGTCAGCCATGTGGAAGTCTAGCATCTTAATCACTCTGACCTCTGCTGGCCCCAATTAACATAGAAGCTTAAGAATTTGGAGCTGGCAAGGTCCTCAGAAACCAGCACACTTATCTCACAGATGCGAAGTCCTCCACAGAAAGGCTAAGGGGTCTGCAAAGGCACCCTGTATCTCCCAACAGACACCAGCTCTGCCGCACTGCCAAATACCTGCTCTGCTTCATGGTTTCTGTCTTTCTGTTCAAAAAATGAAGATGATAATGGTACCTGCTTCATTGGGTTATTTGCAAGAATCAAATGTATTCATATAAATACTAGGACAATGCCTGGTAAGAAGTCAAGAATGCTGGCATTTGATCATCTCCTGTGTTTGCTAGTATATGGATCTATGGACCAGGGAGTGTCAGTAAACACAGTGGACTAAAACCGAGGGGCTTATCACAGGCTTGGTAAGAGTCTGAGCAGGGACTAAGTGCCCCAAATCTCTACATTCCCTCCTCGGATCACAGAGGGGACTGCGTTCAACTGCAGGCAGTACCCTTGACAGAAATGATGGGAGATTATCCCCACAGGACAAACAGGGTGCGGAGCTATGGAAATGACATCAGGAAGAGGTGAAGAAAGTGCCGTGTTTTGCCTGAAGACCGGCTAACTTTGCTGAATCATGACAGCAATCTTCAAATAGCAGAAAGGTCATCAAATCAATCAGGAATTAGATGTATTATGTTCTTCCAAAGGCAAATCTGGCTGATGATCAAGGAAACCTGTGAAGACTCTGAGCTTTCTGAGAGTGACGCTAAGCTGTCCGATGGCTAACACAAAAACAAGAGCTGCTTTTCAGATGCTTGGAGATGATTGCACAGAGCATGAGGCTGTACCAGGTGAGGTAAAAGTCCTTCGGAACCACAGACTGCAGCTTGAAAAAGACTGGAAATCATCTGCTCTTGTGCTTTAGCTGTCCCTGAGAGCCACCTGGGGAGTGTTTTGTTTTGTCCTGAACACCAATCTTGGCCAAGAGATGCAGAGGTACAGGCAGTAGGGGCGTTGCTGCATGACGCTGGAGACCCTGTGGAAAGATTCTGAGTTCATATCCTAGGTCTGCCTCTACATGCCCATGGGTGTGCCCATGATCCTGGCCAGCTGTAGACCTGGGGGAGGACTGTGGCATGAAGACTCTGTCAAGCGCGTCTGTGTCTGTGTATCTGCCTGTTTCTCTCTCTCAAGACAAAAATAAATAAAAAGACAAGTACTAATCTTGTCCTAGGGTCAATTAAAATCAGAACTTTCTGGAGGTGGTAGCTGGATACTATTTTATTTTTGGTTGTCTTTGTAACTCTCCCAGATATTTCCAACACGTAGCCCTAGCTGAGAATCACTGCATCAGGTCGCGAATGAGGAAATTGGGAGCTGCTGTTAGAAAATGATCATTTGAACCCAGGTATTCTGCGATGCAGTTTTCAGTACACTACTCATAAAGTCTATGGCTTTATGCTATGTAGAAGGCACTACACCAGCCTTGCAAATGCAGGTTTATAGGGAAAACTGTCCCTATAAACTGATGTTTTATTCCCAAGACACTGACTATTCTCTAATCTATTCCTGACTTTTTGATGAGAGTTACAGTATCATTGCACTTCCTTGGACAAGATACACAAAACTTAACTTGTACCATGGGGTTTACCTTCAGCTTTGACCCTGCCCTTCTTGCGCCTCATTTCCCAGGGTCTGAAGAAGTATTTTCCTGCACAGATCTTTATCACATGGGTCACAGCACAGGCTCCTTCCACTCCATTTGTGACCAAGAGAAACTGCTTGCAAATGGTTTTTACACATAGGAAAGATTAAAAGCTATCTGCTTGATGTTTTAAGTAGCAGTTTGAGACAGGGAAAAAAGGCAATGGAACAGGAATCAGAAAATCTGAATGCGTGAGACAGTGTGACAGGGAAGGAGGGGTGTTAACCCACTGCTCCACAACTGTGCAGCAAGGACTTCCTGGTGACCAGTTTTGCAGGTTATTTCAAATTAGGGTCATCCTGGCAGGTGGGGAAACCATGGCAGTGGGAAGCAGCAGCTTTATTCTTACCTAGCCTGCCTTTTCCTTTTCTTTCCACACTAACTAGGGCCTTCACCAGGTCTCTCCCTCTCCTAGAAACCCCTTTTCTCATATATGAAATAAGAGGACGCGTCGAGATCATCTCAGGGGTGACTTCCAACTCGAACATCCTGTGATTAGATGACATCACATTGTCAAGATGGTGAACTGGTCTGTGATGTGTCTACTGTGGACGTTTTCTGGGTGTATAACCCACCAGATGGTATGTTCAAATATACACAGGAAGCCTACTTTCAAGAGAATCTACCACAATACTGCACATTACATTTTGAGTATACTGATCATGATCAGAAGAATAAATTCCATCATAGGTTTAGTATCAACACGTGTAGGTCTAAGGCCGGATAGGTACCTTACCCTCAACATCACAATGAAGACTCAGGCAAACCTCTAGGAGGACCTATGTCTCCCTCAGAGACATAAATATCAGAGAGGCTGAAGGACAGGTCATACCATAAACAGACTGAACGTTTTCCAAAAATATTATTTTCACTCTTCTTAGATTGCTAAGAAACCAGATAAATCACATCATACACACACACACACACACAAAAGACCTCCCAAAGCATTCTATAAAAACTTCTAGTCATTTTTTTCCCCTAAAAGTATGTCTTTCAGTATTTCTTAAGACAAAAAAAGAACTACCCTAAGGATAATTTTCTTTCTCCTTTTAAGACAAAACTTGGGCACTTAGGTATCACAGATTGTTCAAGAACAACTTGGATGAAAGATTGATTTCTCCTAGTGATCTAATTAATAAACAAGTGTGTGGTTCAAAAATCATTTTGGAAGGCACATATGGAAAACCAGGAAAAGTTCAGATGGATGAAAATTGAATGATAAATATTACAAAAGAGAGATGATTATGCAATTGAAAATTTAGATGGGAAACTCTTTTCAGTTATAATTGGTAACAAGGAGGCATATGATTCTCCCAGCAGAAATAAAGACGGCAGGCAATAAACAAATCTTTGTGGAAGAAAGAAGATAGGATATATAAGGAAAAAAATGGGCGTTCCTCTGCTTAATTATTAGGTATCGACTTGCTGTTGAAATGCCAAGAGTATTTACAGACACAAAGGGCCGGGCAAACCTGGAAACCATCAGATGTAAATACAGTGCATTTGTGTGAACTCTACAGTGAACCATAACATGTCCTAAAACAGCTGTTTTATTATAGGGTTGGAGATGAAGGACTTTGAAATCTATTTTTTCACTTCTATTTTCCATGTGTCTAAGAGTTTATAGCTGTAAGAGGTCTGTTTTATAAATACAGTATCTTTCTATTAATAAATATAGTCACAGGACAAATACGTTTGAAAAAAAAATTGCTAGTAGCACAAGATATAAACCAAATAGTTATTTTGTTTTGTTTTATTGTAGACACACTATTTATAGTTGCATGTATGTACGGGAATATAAAATGATGCTATGATTTAAGAATACCCTCTAGAATAGCTAAGCTGAGATGATTAATATTATATACCCCTTACCTCAAATACTTATTTTTATGATGAGAACATTTGAAATTGACTCAGACTTCTGGCTAAGATCAAATATAGTATCTGTTCTTACCAGTTAAACCCAAATACTTTTTAAAATTTATTTCTTTAATTGCCAGAGGGCACATGTACTTGCCAGAAAGAGAGAGAGAATGAGAAGAGAGAGAGAAAGTCACCTCCACTGGGCATGGTCATGCCACAGTCACTCCACTTCTCTGTCTCTCAGGACTCCAGACCTACACAGGCCTGCTTCCAGCATGTTTTTCAAACCACTGGGGCTGGGATTTGAACCCAGTCCATGTGGTCTACCATAGTCATGTGGGACCCACCTCCTTTAACCAGTAGGCTATTGGACCAGCCAAATATTTTTTAAGAATATAAGAAACTAGAAGAAAATATCATTAGCTGTAATGCCTTTAGAACATTAAGTTCATTTCAAAAGAAATTCCAAGAGATCCCAAATGATGTAATATCAAATCTGGGGTAGCAGACATGGCCTGGTGACACCCCTGTTCATGAAAAAGCTCACAGACATAGAACTGCAGAATGTTCATATCGGTCAAATGTCAGAAAAGGGAGAAAGGCAGGCCAGGCAGGGTGGGGGCAGGGGTGAGGGACTCGGGCCACCTCACCAGCTGTCCCCGGAATTTGTCCAGCCCAATTCCATGTCCATACAGCATGGCTTTGTGCCCCTGTCTTGTGTGCCCAAGCACTCCAACTGGCCATGGATCTGTACCCCAACACTGGCTCCTCGTGGACAGCACCTGCTGTGTTAACTCAGCCTGGATCGCCCCCACACTGCTCTTGCCAGCACTAGGTTTTGGCAACCAACTCGTTCTCTCCTCAGACTCTGACCCTGGTGCCCCCTTTCTTCTTTCCATTTCACTGCTCTTCTGCATTCTGACAGCTCCCAGGGCCCTCAGCTGGCTACAAAGGCAAAAACTCCTTGGTGCTTCATTTGCAAAATACTCAAGTAAAATGACTCTACCTTCCAGCTCTTCCTCTGAGGCCTTCTTAGCTGTCAAATCAAGGCCGACTGAGTCACCCTCATCGTGCCCACCTCTGCCAGTGCCTCACCTAAACTGTAGGAATTATCAACCTCTCTAGATAACCTTGTGAGGTTACCTCCTTTTCCAATAAAGGTTCTTATGTTCCTAATCTCAGCACCCAGATGCCAGGAGTCACTCGGAAATTCCCGTTCTCCACATTCCCATAACCAAATGGATGCGCTGTTCCTGCTATCCCTGCCTCTCTGTCTTGTACTCCTCCTACGTCACCTGAACGTCATTCCATCCCTTCCCATGTCTTCTGGCTGCTTTGGGGATGCAATGCCCCCAGGTCTCTTCTGGGTCCCTTGAGTCTGAACTAGCCTGGGTGCCCCCGGAAGGTGAGGGCTTAGCTTATGCTCCAGAAAGGAGCCCCCACACCAAATGAGCAAGGAAAGAATGAATGAAAGGAAGAAAGGAAACAAAGAATTCCAGACCCAAATGTAAAAAGGGACTAAAATAAAGATTTCTGTTGTCTGTTTTCTAAATCTTAGGGGAGGAAAAAAAAAAAAACATTGAACAGGGGGTAGGTGAGAACAAGGGAGGAAGGACTTTCGTAGACATGAACTAGGAGGTGGAGGGTGTGCTGACTAGGCCAATGGGATCTCATCAAGTTTCTTTTTGTGGAGAGATATTTGCTATAGGGCAAGTGCACTTGCCAGAGAGAGAAAGACAGAAAGTGAGAAATCACCCCGCAGAGAGAATGGCCACACCACAATCCCGTCTCCAAGATACACACGTGCCCAGCATGAGTTTTAAGCCATTGGGTCCTGGAGTTGAACCGCAGTTGGCCATGCGGCAGTTCAGCAACATAACTGCCATGCCTTCCACTAGTACCCCATCAAAATCTTTTACAGCTGTTCAAAGGAAGCGACAGTCTCTCCATTTCGCAGCTGGGTAGGGGCCACCGAATGCGTCCTTAATTTCCCTGTACCCCAAAGCCAGTAAGCGACAGAGTCCAAACTGTAACCAAGATGACCAACTCCAAGAGCCCACTGCCATGCCCTAGAGACTGTGACTGTCACCATCCCAAGTCACACAGTGGCAGCTCAAAGGGGCAGTGCTTACTAGACCTAACCCATTTCATCTGACATTAAAATCCTAAAATTTGAGAAACCAGAGGAAAAGCCCACAAACACTGCCGCTGTGCTTTAGATTCTACACTCTCTACATCGGCACTAGCCGCATATATCAGGACTTTCAAAGTGCAGCTTCGAAAGCCTGCTTCTGCACGCTCATCCACCGGACCAGGCCAGCTCCACTTTGAGAAGCTCTCTGCTACCTGTTTTAAGCTCCACAGAGCACGTAATGCAACAGTAAGTCTTTGACACATTGCAACTAATTTTACTTATTATTTGCCAGAGGGCATGTGCACTCATGGGGACAGAGTGGGGGTGGGAGAGTGAGTGAGAAAGCACTCCCCATGGCACACGGTCATGCCATCCCTTCTCCTCCATCTCCATCCCCTGTTGAATTTGGGGTACACATACACACCTGCTGCGTTTTTCAAGCCACCAGGTCCAGGACTCAAACCATAAGCTTGGCCATGTGGGATCCAGCAGCCTTAACCACTAGGTCCCAAGATGGCCTGCATCTGATTTCACTGTAAAAGAAAACTGCTTTGCTGTCCAATTACCAACAGATGCAATACTGACTGCTACAAAGAGAAGAAAACAGTAGGTTGAACCCTGAAGGAAAAAGTAGAACCTACGTAAGATCTAAAAGATTTGAAAAGAGCAGGTCAGGGACCAGCAGGTAGCGTGGTGGTTAAGGCACTGGACTCTCATACGGACAGCTGTGGTTTGAGTTCCAAACCCAGAAACTTGAAAATTCTGCCGGGTGTGTGTGTGTGCATGCCTAAAAATCCTGAGAAGAGAACAAAGAAGAGACTGCAGCATGGCCAACCCCCTTGGGGGATGATTTCTCACTTTCCCTTTTTCTATCTCTCTCCAGTGAGCACATGGGCCCTTTGGCAAAAACCTTAAAAAAAAAAAAAGTATACAAACTTGGCCATGAGTCAAGTGAGGAAAACAGTGCTTTCAGCAGCTTCGCTTTTTCCTCAGGAAGCTTCGGTGATTTGAATTTGAAAGGACTCTATGGTAGGGGAAGATAGAAAAGAGAATCACAGATGCAGCAGACCAGAGGAGCCATTTTACCTTTTCTTCTAATTTCTTGGAAGGCCACCCTATTTCCTTGCACTACACTTTTCCATCGTGTTTCATCTCGGTCTCATCCTTGGTACCTTGAGAAATTCAGGACAGTCCAAACTCAAAAGCAGGTGGGACTTGAACTTGCTACACAGATCTCTTCACACTTAAATCAGGTGGCCAGTCTTAGTACCCTACATGCATGCAACTTCAGAAGTACAGGCACTGAGGTAAGCACCAAGAAAACATCACAACATGGGGCCAGCAGATGGAGTGATGGTTATGTCACTGGACTCCCATGGAGTCAACTGTGGTTCGAGTCCCAGACCTGGCTACTTAAAACTCACACTGGCCACATATGCATGAGTGCCCAAGATCCCGAAATGAGAATAGAGGAGAAGGGATTGTGGCATGGCCATCCCCCCTGGGAGGTGATTTATAACTTTCTGTTTCTCTCTCTGGGGAGTACATGCACCCTATAGCAAAAATTTCTCTTAAAAAAATAAAAACCTCTATAATCATTAAAAATCTGATGTCATATCAAAACTATAAATATAAGTGTATTCCTTGAAAATACATATTGTTACATACATATTTGAATGTACATTTATCTATGTTGTACTGAGTCGTCAGGAAGAGTAATGATGTGTTATATAATTACAGATGGCATTTGTGAAGACAGTGAATCCTGCCTCCAACCATAACAGAGGTAGGCCGCCACCAGTTAAGGATCAAAGAACAATTGAGACCAGTCCAACTTGTAATTTAGGCTGGGAGATTACATCAGCATTTTCATGCACTACTCCAGAGTTCAATCATTCTAATGAAAATGACTGGAATTACTCTTCTCTGGCTAAATTTACAATTTGGGCCCTTTGGTTTATTTCCCAGGAAGACAAAAAGCTGGCCGCACCCATCCACACAATGACCTTTCACAACCTAGAATCATGCACTAATGCCACGATGTTCATTTCTAAGGCCCACGTTCTAGAGGAGTGATGATATCGGCTGGTTCTAAGTGTCTGAGATCAGGGGTGGGTTCACATATTTTCCACTGTGACAAATGACAGGTTCCACAGCCTTGGAGACTACCCAGTGCATTCGGCCCTAAAACACAGAGTGCATAGCCATATTTTTATTGGATAATCATTATTAATAGATACAGGCTTTTTAAAAAAGTTATTATTTTCCTTTATAAAAGAAAGAGTGAGTGAGAAAGAGGCAGGCAGGACCCTGGACAGTTTCCCCACACCATAATCCCTCCCCATCCCAGCCTTCCAGCCAGCCAGCGAGGCCCGCAGGTGCTCAGTCTAACTCGGGACTCAAGCTTGGTCTCGTCTTTTGGCTTCGGCAGTGCCCAGTGGTGCCCCACCTACACAACCACAGCTGGGCCAAGAAGCTTCTTCTAGAAGTTGCTATAGACACTTCCCTCAGTACTCTAAGGACAATAAATGGAAGCTGCCCAATATGCTGGCCCCAACACCACGGTGAACACGTCAGTGTCTAATCTTCAAGATTCTTACATACTAAGAGAAATGACACTGTTCCACACTTCATGTCATACAGGAGTACTTTCCCCATTTATTTCTTGCAAACAATAGAGTACTAACATTCCATCAAGTATTTATTATATGCTAAGTACTACTCTGCAGTTTTATGTGGATTCTCACATTTGTCCCTTGTAGCCAGCCCATAAATTGGCTTTATTATTATTATTATTACCAATTTACAGGTGAGGAAACTGATGAAGAGCAAGAGAAGAGGAAAAATCTGCTCTAAGTTACAGAATCAGTTTTAAGAACCAGAGAGATGCAGTTTTAAGATCCAGGTGGAGAATGTAAACTCTTAATGCTTTTTCTTCACTGTGACATACATATCAGTACAGATAATTCAAGGGGTTTTTTTAAAGTCATATTACTTACATGAATAGAATTTACCAAATCCCTCACTGAAAGATGTGTGTGATGTTCTCAATATTCTGCCACTGTAAACGGTACTCCAATTCCTATCTTTCACAGCTCTGTGTATTTAAATATCTAACTTTAACAGTACAAAGAATTCTCATATAGCCTTCACCCAGCCCTCTCCAAAGTTAACATCCTACCTATCATGTCCTGATTATCAAAACCAGGACATTAACATTGGCATGGTACTATTATTTTTTAGAGAAAGATTTTCTTTTGATCAGGTGCATGCACTCTCCAGAGAGACAGAAAGCGAGAAATCACCCTCCCCTGGGAGGATGGCCATGCTGCAATACCTTTTCCATTTTCCTCTCAGGATTTTGGGCATGCACACACACTTGCTTAGTATGAGTTTTAAGCCGCTGGGTCCAGGACTAGAACCACGGTCAACTACGTGGAAGTCTAGTAACATTACCATTAGGCCATCTGTTGTCCTGGTGTTATATTTTTTATTTTATATATTTTTTCCATGAGAGAGACATAAAGACAAGAACCCTTAATGGTTCTCATGCCCCAATCCTCCCCCAACCCTCCCAGTCAGCCAGGCCCATGGGCTCAAGCACACCAGCATACACAGGTCAACCCAGGAACTGAACCCTGACTTTCCATACAACCTCTGCATCGTGGAGTGGTATGTTCCTGCTAAGCCACTGTGGCTGGCCTGGCATGGTATTTCTAACCAGACTACACACTGTATTCGAATGTCACTGGTTTTTCCATCACTGCCCCTTTTCTATTCCAGGATCCTATCTAGAACCCACACTGCATTCACCCGTTATGTGTTCATGGTGATCTCTTCCAGCCAGGGATAGGTCCTCAGTGCTCTCTGGTTCATCACTGTCTTGACACCTCTAAAGACGACTGGCCAGTTATTCTGTACACTCTCCCTCAGTTTGGGGTTGGCTGATGTTTTCCCACACTGACATTGGAGTTAGACATCTGGGAGAAGGGACACAGGAGAAGCGCTATTATGTCATCATGTTTCAGAGGCTTCATGACAATGATGACTTATGACTGGGAACATTAACCTTGAGCACCTCTTAAGATGGTATCTGTTGGTGTCTACACTGTCCAGTCACTATTTTTCTTCTAGTACTTCATAAATATTTTAAGGGAGATAGTTTGAGACTCCACGAATACCATGTTTCTCCCCAAACTTTTGCCCACTGATTTTACCATGCAGTGATGGATCTTGTGGGCAACAATAATTACTATGGTATTTGCCTAATGGCGGTGTCCTATTTTCCGCTTTCCTTTTATAGTTATCAATTAAAATTCGTTAACTTTTGCTTCATTTGTTTTTTCTTTAATTGCCAAAGGGCATGTGAGCTTTCCAGAGAGAGAGAGAGACAGAGAGAGAAAGCAGAGCCAAATGGGGCATGGTTACAACTCAATCCCTTCTGCCTTTCTCCATCCTGTCAGGATTCGGGGCATTCATGCATGCCTGGTGTGTTTTCCAAACCCCTGGGTCCAGGATTCACATCACCATGTTGGATCCTGCTCTCTTAACCACTAGGATAAGGGCCTGGACCTTGCTTCTTCTTTTAAAAATCAATTTTCCCAGGCCAGCAGGTGATAGGCAGTTAAGATGCTAGGTCCCACATGGCTGTCTGCATCAAGTTCAAGTCCTGGACCTAGCAGCATGAAAATCACACCAGGAATGTGCGTGTGTGCATGCCCAAAATCCTGAGAGAAAAGTGGAGAAGAAGGAATTGTAGTGTGGCCACTCCCCCAGCCCTTTCTCTCTGTCTCTCTCTGGCAAGTGCATGTGCCCTATGGGAAAAAAATCATTCAATTTCCCTAGAGATAAGCAACTGGAATGTCACTGACATGGTGGACAGGCAATATAATCTTACATATTATCAAAGTCAGAAGCATTGAGGAAATATAAAGAAAAATAAGAAAAAGCAACCGCAATCTTTCAGAGCCATCAGAAAATATATCTTAGCATATTAACATGGGAAAATGAATGGAAAAAGATGAAGCCAGAAACAGTCGCCAGTGTCTTTGATATGAGCACACACAGCCTTGATCAAAACACCAGCAGAAACTGTGGCAGGATGGTGACAAGGAGGAGACCGCCACACAGTGAAGAAAGCAGTCCTTCCTTGGCAGGTGCTAAATTGCCAAATTAACTACTGTATGAACAACTCGTTCAGGAACGTCTACTCAGGATATGGAACGCGGTTCCAAGAAAAAGCCTTTTCTCTTCTCAAAGCCAGCACAGAGAGAGACGCAGGAGAAGAATGGGTTCCTTTAGCTGGCCTCCAATCATCCCCACCGCCACTTCCAGCACTTCAGGTTTGGGTGGAAGGTGGGAAGAGAAGGAAAACAAACACTGGCAAGAGACAGGAAGGGAGTTTGCAAAGATGATGGAATGCTTAGTATGCACTGGAGTTTAAACAGCAAAGTGTGAGTCACCAAAGGAAAGTGAAATGTGTCGATCCCAGGAAGCCCCCTGGGCTTTCCGCCACCAGGCCTTCCCTTTATAATCCTATTTCTCACATCCAGCTTCACAAAACATCCCCGCTAGCTTGCTGGCCTGCTATTTTAGCCCTTATGTATATATCTCTTATATACCTGTATGCATTTATACTCTGTATTTTTTTTAAATGTTGGCAGGAAGTAGTCTATGTTCCCCCTTTTTATTTATTTATTTTTTTCACAGATGCATGCCTTTGGAAACAGAAAGATATGTACAGTCCTCTTTAAAGCACATAAGTAAATTAGGTATAAAGGCAGAGAAGTGGTACAGAGTAATACTAATAAAATAGGATGTGCCCTTTATGTGGAATGACTATAAAAAGCCAGCTATGACCTGGCTGCAGTTTTTAGATCGAGCCACGCCACATCACTGCAGCCTTTCTCCACCCAGCTGTGCTTGCCCTACGGGATCGTCTCCCCAAATCAGGGCACAAAAGCCACTGAGGATGGCCGGAGAGGGCGTCCCGCGGGGCAGTACAATGGAAAAGTGGTATACTTCACAGAAGGCCATGTTCTCTACTTTGCATCGGTAGATGTGGCATGTGGAAAAGTATAGAGATACAGAAATAGCTTTTTAGACTTTCACATGTAATTTGACTCCATTCTAACTGCCCAAAACAGGGTGGGACAAAAACTGCACCATGAAACTGCCCTAGTCCTATTAAAAATAATATTCCTGCATACAAAGTGTTCCAAAACTTTTTACCATTCCTGTTCTTGTTCTTTGATCTAAAAAGAAAATCTGACTTCATGCTACAGTGACCTAACAGCTCAGTATAAATAATAACCAACATAAGTGAAGTGCATCATGGGACAGGGCTGGTGAAGGTGCATCACACACGGTCACCCCTCTGCTCCTGCGCTGTGGCTTACACTGTCACCACACCCAGGAACCTTCCTTCTGGCTCCATGGCACCCCTCAGAAATACCTTTCAAAAGACAACTATATGCAACCGTGCTCCCTGGTTGCAGTTGTTCGCCTCTGCTCTGGAAGCCCACAGTGCTCTACATGCAATTCTGTATTGCATGAAGAATCCTACAGGCGTCGGCCACTCACAATTCCGGCCTCCTGATTATTTAATCCCAGGCTCGTCTAGGTCCTGCTGGGAAAGGACATGCAGACGGAATTAAGGCTACCAGTCAGCTGACCTACTGCTGGGAGATTATTCTGGGTTACCTGTGTGAGCCCAGGTAATCACACCAGTCCTTCAAAGCACAAGAGGAAGACAGGACGGCCACTCAGCGGGTGCACTGGAAGAGGAAACAGAGGGGACATGAGGCAGGCAGGGGAGCAGGGGAGGTCAGATGGTTCTGAAGGGCAGAAAGAACACAGCCCACCCTGCTGGCTTCCTGGAGGAAGGACAAAAGACCTCGGCCCAAGAATATGGGTAATCAGAAGCTGGGCTGGACCCCACTGATGATCAGTGGAATGTGGACTTTGTTGCTAGAACCACATGGAACAGAATCCCGCCCTCGACTGGAGAGAACTGGTGGGCGAGTCACCACTAAGCCTCCAGAAAGTTAGGTGGAAAGGCCTGCACACGCCTCCATTTGGAGCTGAGGACACTGGGGCAGAAGCAGCCAAACCAACTGACGACTCGCACCTACAGAGGCAGGAGCGATCCAGTCTGTGCATTTCAAGCTACTAAGTTGCGACAGCAATAAAAAGTTACTGTACTCACCATTGTATTTAACCTTAGGTAACAGCTCAAATCTCAGTCACGTTCGAACCACCCATGAACTTTTTTTTTCTATAGGGCGCGTGTGCTTGCCAGAAAGACAGAGACAGAGAGAGAGACAGAAAGTGAGAAACCATCCCCCAGGGGGGATGGCCACGCTGCAATCCCTTCTCCTCCATTCTCCTCTCGGGATCTAGGGCACGCACGTACACACACTCCTGGCATGACTTTAAGCCACCGGGTCCAGGACTCAAACTGCGGTTGACTACATGGGAGTCCAGCAACATAGCCATTATGCTAACTTCTGGTCCCTGAGCTTCTTAAAAATACACATGGGTGCCATTCCCAGAGCTCTGAGGCTGGCCAAGGGGAAGGGAGGACAAGGAGAACGCATGCCATTTCTCTCTCTCCAAGTGGCATTTTCTTCACCATTTTAAATATTAGCGTCATCTCAGACCGGGCCCACATGCCCCATTCCTAGGAAATCTGCACCTGACAACCACAGGTAAACCATGGCTCTGATTTTTTCCCACCAGGCATTAGTGCTGCCTCACCCAGGACTTTGTATGACAACGCGGTACCGTGCACTTTTGTTTAAAGCTCCTTTCACACATGTTGCATGCATGCTGGGCAGTGTCCTGCTGTGTGGATAAGATTGCCACGACTCTCACCCATTCTGTTGATGGCCATGAGGGTTGTTTCCACTCAGGTCTATGATGAATAAAGCTGCTACGGTTGCTCTTGTAACACGCTTTCACTTCTCTTAAACCGCTGGATCATAGGCTAACTATATTCAGTTTTGTAAACACGTACCAGGTCTTTCTCCCCAGTGTTTATGCCATTTCAACGGTTTTCTATCACACTGAGTGCAATTCCGCCTCCTACTTTTTTTCTCCCTTTGTCCCAAATGCTTCTGATGTGTAGCCAGAGCTGAAAATGACTATGGACTAGCACGTGCACAGAAGTGTTTGAGATTTTGGATGACTTTGGAATATTTACATAAACATAATGAGATATCTTAGAAATGGGACTCAAGTATAAACACCAAATTAATTTGTTTCATATACATCTCATACACATGGCCCATAGATAATTTTATATAATATTGTTTATCATTTTTGTTTTATTTTTGCTGTAAGACCTGCGCACTCACTAGAGAGAGAGAGAGAGAGAGAGAGGGTCAGTGAGAGAAAAACTGAGAACTCACCACGCAAGGGGAATGGCCACACTGCAATCCCTTCTCTCCCATTCTCCTCTCAGGATTTTAGGCACGTGCACACATGTGCCTGGAGTGATTTTCAAGATACCATGTCCAGAACTCAAACTATGGTCTGTCACATGTGAGTCCGGCACCTTAACTACCACGCCTGCTGGCCAAGATATTGTATAATTTTGTGCATGAAGCCAAGTCTGTGTACAGTGACCATCAGAAAGCAGTAGTGTCCCTAGCTCAGTCCCCCATGTGGACCATCGGGGACTGTTTGGCTCCAGACTGAATTTATGTATAACTGATAAGTAACCACTTTCTTCCATTCATTTCCATAGAAGTACCTAACAGGAGGGAACACGACATACCATCGCTACAGTGAAAAACGACGTGCTGAGGCTTATTGAAGACACCATGTGTTGAGCACCTGTGCTTTTACTGTGACCTGTTGCTTGAGGTCAAGCATGGAATTTTCCACTTATGGCATTGCATCATCAATGCTCAAATGTTTCGAATTCTGGAGTATTCCTGATGTGAGTCTGGCTGGTCAACATGCTTTCTCAAAGACTGACGACACCTTACGGCTATTCCTTCTGTCTATGCTGTGGCCAGGTACTAACGGTCTGTTTCCTCTCCCCGACCCAGCTGGCCCTGCTGCAAGGTTACAGGGCTCCGGGCATGCCCCCAACCCAGGTCAGGCCCTTTCCATGCCTCCCTCTGAGCTCCTTCTGAAAGTCCCGGCTGGCAGAATGAGGGGCCGGGTGTGTGCACAGTACCTCTGGGTCACTATTAGCCCAGCGTGCATGGAGGTCCAAATCTAGCCAAGGGGGAAGGGTGGGGTTGAACCGCAATTGCCCTGAGCTCAGTGTCTGCCGATCCTTTCCCACATGTGCGTCTATGCTACGGGCCCCTGTGCAGTGCTTTATCGGAGTCCTTGTTTTCTTATTTCCATCTCGCCAGTTCTACTCGCAAACATTTTTGAATTTCAGATTTCCAGATTACGGCTGCCCAACCTGTGTGCTGGATTGAAAATCCCTCCAGGGCAAGATTCACATCTTACTCATCGCTGCTTCCCCCAGTATATTTAGCACAGCCTTTACCAAAGCAAGAACTCATGAATCATTCAATTTCATCTTGAGACAAGCTTCAGCTTTTGCCAAACATGGTATGCCTTCTATACCTGAACACATCTACATCATTTTGAGTAACACATTTTATGGTTTGTGTAATTGTCTTAACACCTGTTCTCTTCCACTTTGCCTGTCTTATTAAAGGCTGACACCTGAGCCCAGCCACAAGGCTGAGCACGCAGCAGGGATGAAGGGAAAGGCGTGTGCTTGGGGGAAAAACTCTTCTCCTAAGTTTTTTTATTTATTTTAATTAAAAGAGTAATATATAAGTCTGTACTCTGGGAGGGTCCTAGTCTATGGTTCTATTTTTTTGGGGGGGGAGGAAGCCTTTGAATCTGATTAAAGGTACAGATCCTTAAAAAAAAACAGAAGACAAAGTATGTACACACTCACGTTCACACACAATTGTGCTCAGTGCCCAGCTGTTCACACGGCACTCCTAAAGACAATCCAAGGTCAGAAGTACTGCCCCTGTGCTTTATATAAAATGCAGTCATTTCTTCAGCAAATATGTGCTGAGTATCTGATCTGCTCTTGGATGACACTAGGTACAAGGAACACTGTGACCAAGACAGGCTCTGTCCTTAGGGGTGGGGATGGAGGAGGGCACACACGTGCCAACACCACCACTTAATCAAACTAGTATGTTCTCAAACCCCATAACGCGGGCCAAGGACTACTTCCACGCCTCCGCCTGTGACATACAATAACAACCAGACATGTAAAGAACTCCTCGGGATGATATTTGGGGCATATAGATTTATGTTTGAATTGTGTCTGGGGGTACACGGGAGGAAAGTGTGAAGGTATTGATGTTCTTCTCTGCAGAGAGCCTGGGGAGACCAAGAAGAGGAACGAGAAGCGTGTGTGCGTCTGGCTGGATGGTAATGCAGACGGCTATGGCTTACAAAGGTTTGGCTCATGGGCTTTTCGGCTTTACAGTGGTGCAAAAGTGATACACATCAGGTAGAAAGCCGAATTCTGACCTTTTCCTGGCCCACCACATGCAGAATGATACTCCGGTGCAAGGCTGGGTGGTGGCTGTAGCCCCAGTCTCCCAGCACCCGCAGTCCCCCAGCACCCGAGCGACCACAGGGCGAATAGCCCTTCCCCCACCATGCATGTGTGGCCAGCCTTTCTGCATGTGACCTTGCCCACCTGGAGGCTGATGAGCACATTTAAGGGAGGCAAGGGTAGGCTATGATTTGGGGTGGGGTGGGAACATTATATGCATTTCCTTAGTATGGGTTTACCAGACTCAGCCCCATCATAAATCAGAGGTATCTGTACTGGGAAGAGGAAGGCTCCTATAACTGTATGGTCCGGATAAACATGGTTTCTGAGAAAGCAACAGTTCAATACAAAAACAACGCTGCTGTCTACGGAAAGGTTGAGGAAAGGGTAAATATTAAGACAATGAAAACAATCCAATATTTTAACCATAATACATCACGACAATGACAGGGAACAGAGTTCAAGAATGGTTCTGGATGGAAAAGTGAATTATTTCATATTAGTGGGTTTTCTGATGGAAGCTAATTTCTTTAAATGCCTAAATCTTTATAAAATAATTGTGTTGGCAATCTTTCCAAATCTATTTCACACTTCCTGTCTCCTTAATCAAACTAAGTAAACACAATGTAAGAATTTTGATGACTCACTGAGCACATCCATTATTCTGATGTGCTATTATGCAGCCATCCTCAGAGAAGCTACTGTCTACACAGTTGCTGGCCTCTCCTCACATCGACTCTGCCCGTTCCATTTGGAGACAGAGTGCCCTTAAAGGTTTCATTTTTCTCTCTGCCTCGTTATCAAATCCCTTCTTGCTACCCACCTCATATCTCACTAACAGCAGTCCATCCAACTTCATCCTTCTAATTCATGGCCACATGGGAAATAATTGTTTCTTCAAAATAACTTCAACCTAAGAATATAAGTATCAAGCTAAACACTTACATTTTTCCTAAGTTTGTTCTGGAAAAATTAAGTGGGTATACCTCTTACTACTTTGTCAATGAAGAATAGGCTCAGAGATAGCCAACAGGAAAAGTGAGAAATCACTCCATCCCAGGAGGGATGGCCACATTGCAATCCTTTCTTCATTCTCCCCTGGATCTTGGGCACACAAGCACATGAGATCACTGTGAAATTTCAAGCCACCAGGAACTCGAGCCACAGTTGACCGTGTGGAGTCCAGTGCCTTAACCACTATACCACCTGCTGGACCCTCAGGCCATTGTTTTGAGCAGTTGTTTGTACACTGATTGTGTCCATGTGGCCATTTGCTTCTGATAGACCAAGGAAAGTGATTAGGCCCCAAATTTTTTGGTAAAAATTTAATTATTAAAAATAGAATAGGTTCCAAATGAAGGCCTGAGTAAAATTTATAAGGTTACACAAACTGCAGCATCTATTAACTCTATATGATTGGAGCTCTTCTTGTTTTAGTTATAATTTTTTGCTTGTTTTTAACTTTTTTTTCCCAGACAATTGACCTTACATAAATGACACAGTATCTCAACCATAAAACAAATAGCTCTCCTTTATGGGATACTTTTGCTATGTTATCTACAAATGCCTTTGAATTAAAATTTATCTCCCTGTATCCTCAGTGGATTCAGGACAGAGTACTTCCTTCACAGTTCATTTACTCTTGGGTTGCAGGTCTGTTGAGAGAAATGCATCCGTCTGGAAAATCCCACCAGTGGCCTTCTGGTATGTCATAAGCAAAAATAGGATGTTTAAATTCACAATGTGACCAATTAAATTCATGTCAAAAATACAAGTTTACACTTGAGTGATAGGAGCAGCAATCTTGATGGACTCAGTTCAATGTTTTAAAAATTCCCTAAACATACAAATATGCAAATTTCCATGGATGTATCTGAATATGAAATTCTATGGCACTTCTTCATGTTCAAATTAAAGTAGGCTCTATCTGGGAATCAATAATATTCCATTATACTACCCTAATGATCACCACCCCCACACTCATTTTTTTTCCCTTTTTAAAATTTTTGTTGCTTAAAAATCTGTACTCCTTAAGCAGCATCTGTTCTGTAAAACGTTCTAACATTCTTTCTCATAGACATGTTTTCTTTTTTTTTATTTTAAAGCATGAACATGATTTGTGGCTCTTCAGCTGGCTCACGGTATTACCCTCACCATTGTTCATTCAGGGTCTGAACCACAGAAAGGCAGAATCATTGGTTGGCCCATGACATCATGTGACCAGGAGCAACCTCGTGCTACCAGACCCACACCAGGAGGCGGCAGAAACACGCTGGGAGCCTGTGTCACTCAACTCAGCTTGAGTCACTTGATCTGCTGAACAAAAGCAGCAATACTGCATTTATTTTATTTCATTTATTTATTTGTGTGTGTGTGTGTCATAGAGTGTAGGTGTTCTCCAGAGAGAGATAGTGAGAGGGAAAGTAAGAAATCGCTCCCCAAGGGGTGATGGCCACACCACAATCTCTTTTCCTCTTGGGATTTTGAGCGCACACACACATACCCACACATGTCCATGGTGTGGTTTTCAAGCCACCAGGTCTGGGACTCAAACCACAGTTGACCATGTGGGAGTATAGCACCATAACACCATGCCACCTGCTGGCCTATAATACTGCGTATTTTAAGCCAGATCCTTTAAATCTGTTCTCTTACAAAGCTTGCTACCCTAACTGATCCCTTAGAAGGCTCTCTTTGGACACTAGGACAAGCATTCCAGTCCTGCTCTCCATAGCTACGCTTGCTACCAGGTTTCCGCGACCTTCCCTTGGAGAGCGCGCACCTACCCCAGGAAGCTGTTGATGCACTTTTTTTAGCTACACTTGAATACCACCCATAAGTTCCTATTTTCAACTACAGACTCCGAGTATAACTCAGATACAGTATTTCTGAGAACTCACTTCAGGCTTTTCATTTATAAAAAGTTCAGACTTCTTTCAGACAGTGGCCTGCTTCTTCCTCTCCTACAGTCTTTCGGGAATGATCTCTCAAGAATGCTGCTACAACCAATTTTCCTGGATTTAAACCTGAACATTCACCAGTCTTCCTATAAAGTGTATGCTTTTTTATCTAAAGCAATAAATGCAATATAAAAACTAAAATTTAAGGTGATATGAGTTTATAAAGGAAAAAAAAGATGTTAAGGACACTCTCAGACTAGGGTTAAAATGATCCCTAAAGGAAGGTACAGAGTTTTTACAACTTTTTAAAAAAAAAGAAAGAAAGAAAAAGAAATTTTTGCTGGGAACCAGCAGTTAGCATAATGGCTATGTCGCTGAACTCCCACGTAGTCGACCGCGGTTCGTGTCCCAGACCCGGTGGCTTAAACTCACACCGGGCGTGGTGCGTGCGTGCCCAAGATCCTGAGAGGAGAATGGAGAAGGGATTGCGGCGTGACCATCCCCCCTGGGGGGTGATTTCTCTCTTTCTGTCTCTATGTCTCTCTCTGTCTGTCTGGTGAGCGCACGTGCCCTATAGCGAAAACCTCATCAAAAAAAAAAAAAAAGAAATCTTTGCTATAGGGTGCATGTACTTGCCAGAGAGATAGAAAGTGAGAAACACCCCCAGGGTGATGGCCACACCACAATTCCCTCTTCTCCATTCTCCTCTTGGGATTTTGGGCACACATGCACCCAGCTTGAGTTTTAAGCCGCCGGGTCCAGGATTTGAACCACAGTCGACTACATGGGAGTCCAGTGACATAACCATTACACCATCTGCTGGTCCCAAGAATGCTGCTACAACCAGTTTTCTTGCATTTACATCTGAACATTCACTATTTTCCCTATAAAGTATATGCTTCTCTATCTACAACAATAACTACAATATAAGAGCTAAAACTTAGGAGATATAATTTGAGTTCATAAAGAAAAAAAAAACAGATGTTGAGGACACTCTCAGACTTGGCTTGAAGTGATCCTTAAAGATCACCAACAAACTTCTTTTTTTGCCATGAAATATTCTGAATGAGGAGGTCTGAGCGCAAGAGAAACAGAGCAAGCAACAGGTCCAGGTGGGGAGCAGTGAAATGGTGAGGGTGGGCCCGGACACTGGGCTACACAGAAAGCTGTGGGCACAGGCCAAATATCTTGAGCTACAGAGAGAGAAACCAAGGCACAAAGAATGAGGCCCCGTCGCTAGTCACCTGGGGCACTACATCAGGCGTAGAACCCAGTTGTAGCAGTGCCTCACCGTCTACTCAGCTTTTGTACTTCTATTTTGCAGGAAAAACCTACTATGAATAGTCAATACCTAACTGTACTGTATGCAAATCTGTGACTGTTGGCAAAGCCATCCTAAAGGACAGATAAAGTACATGATGCTAGCCACTTAACGCACCTTGTAGTAAGCGACCATAATGCCCACTCTTGGAGCAAGGTACTATCATGCCATATCAGACCAGGGAAAACTGAAAACAGTTAGGCTGTCCAGCCAGGGTGAAATACTGGACTTACTTTCCAGCTCTGACTCCACTCACTGCACTGCCCAAAGCCTTCCATCCCAACCCACCTAGCGGATCACACCTTAACTGGGAACAATTCAGGTTTTCCTAGTTTCTGTCTATCTTCTACTCCACGCAGCTGAGATTGTCAATGAACTAGAAGGACGCAGGGGCAACCTGGGAAAACATGCCAGCAGCAGAAACTCAAACAACTCCAAATACTTTCATGAGTAACGTTTTTCCCTCCATGCTGTCTCCAGCCACATCAGGCACTGTGACTACTCCTTGTGTGGCCAATTGCTGCTTCACTGTCTTTTCCACTTGTATTTCTACCTCCTCCAAACTGTTCTTCACAACATCTGGGTAATAAAATAAAATAAAAATAGGTGGGCATGAGGCCAGCAGGTGGTGTGGTGGTTAAGGTATGGGACTCTCACATGGCAGACAATGATTTGAATCCTGGATCTGGTGCTTAAAACTCATGCTGGGGACATGTGCATGCATGCTTAAAATCCCAGGAGGAGAATTAAGGAGAAGGGGCTGTAGTGTGGCCATCCCCCCCCGGGGGGAGGGGATGACTTCTCACTTTCTCTCTCACTGTGTCTGTCTCTCCAGTAAGCTCATATGCCCTAGGGCAAAAGCCTTAAAAATATATACAAATTTAAAAATAGGTGGGCACTAGAAGACCTCATCTTTCCTAAACTCAGCCTGTTGGTGGCGAACACAGAAAAGCAGGATAACTGTCAATGTTTTCATTTCTCTCCTGGCAGAAAAGGTCAAGTCAGAGGGGTAGATGGGTGGCTCAGGAAGTGAGCTGGGCTGGGCTTGCACCCTCTTGTTTTAAAAGAACCTTAGAGCATCTGCTCAGACCCCAGGCAGGTCCCTTTTGGAGTCTGAGTTTGTAGAAGGTTGCTGATCTCCGAACCTTTAATAGGTTGATTAAAGGTTGATTCTGTTGATGCTGTTTACCCTTCCATACAGCTGTGACTGATTAAGGAGCCTAATGGTTACGAGACTGCACAACATAATTTCCTAATTATGTTTCTTCTCTGTCCAAAAAGGTGCATTCATGTTTATTTAAAATGTGTTTTTCTTTGTTGGTCTTTTGAGTCTATTTGAATTCTACCTTCCTAGCTAATTTCTTCATCATTTTTGCAAATATTTTTTCCCTAAGGATACCAAATGAGAACAGTACATTTAAAACAAAAGACATAATGTGTTCAGCCAACCAGATATATTAAGGAATGAACGCAGGTAGCCTATATATTCCTGGAAACTTCCTTTAAAAGAATTTGCTGCTGGGACCAGCAGTTGCCGTAATGGCTATGTTGCTGGACTCCCACATAGTCGACTGCAGCTTGAGCCCTGGACCTGATGGGCATGTGTGCATGCATGCCCAAAATCCCAACAGGAGAACAGAGGAAAAGGGATTATGATCTAGCCATCCTTCTTGGTGGGGGTTAGGGGTGGGGAGAGGGTGATTCCTCACTTTCTGTCTCTCTGTCTCTGTCTCTCTGATGAGCGCACACACCCTATAGCAGAAACTTCTCTTAAAAAAAAAAAGAAAGAATTTTGCCTGGGGCCAGCAGATGGCCTAATGGTTACATCCCAGAGACCACATCTTGAGCTTCACACTGAGTGTGTGTGCATAAGTGCCCAAAATCCCAACAGAAGAATAGAGGAGAAGGGATTGCAGTATGGCCATCCTCCACACCCCCGGGAGGGAATGATTTCTCGCTGTCTCTGTCTTTCTGGAAAGTGCGTGTGCCCTATAGCAAAATAAAATCTGTCTAAAAAAAAAAAGAATCTTGCCTTAATGCTGTCCTTCCAGAAAGCAAGGGAAAACAAATGCATTTTAATGAGAACGTTTAGTGGGATTCCAACCAATAGAATATGTAACAATTTAATTCACTATGTAATTTATCATTCCATTCCTGCAATAAAGCACATGAATCCTGCTAGCCCAGGCTTACCGATTTATATCCTTTCAGTTTAAGTGTCAGTCTCCCCTGCCCGTACACACACACACACACACACACACCCAGCCCACACACACTACCCCACACACCACCACATCTGAGAAAGTACAAAGACTTGTTCTTCTCTGAAGAGACTACACGGTAAGTTTGAAATTAATACATTCCCAAGGAGCTAGAAACAAGCAATTTCTACAAAATGTTAACATCTCTGAAACCACCATTATTGACTGGTCCAAGCAAGATTTACCCACCTCGCTTTTCAATGATTTGCACTGTCACGGTCTGTCCTGTAAATGAATCATCCTTAGAGCTGTTTGTGTATTTAGGCACATTTCACTGGAGGTATGGTTTGGAACACTCTGTAGAGGCTGACCCGAAGTGGTGGTTAACGGAGCTGGACCTCGCATGGCTGGCCATGTGTTTCCAACACGGGCCTAGGTAGCTTGAGAAACATGCCCAGCTGGTGTATAAGCAGCCCCAAATCCTGATGGGATGGAGAAATGAAGAAGGAATTGCAGCTTTGACCACACCCCATGAGGACGTGCTTGCTTGCTCACTCTCTGAGCATATGTGCTCTCTGGCAATTAAAACACTGTAAATTGTGTTTTGTTTTGTCTTTTAGTTCCACTAAAATCATTCTGAAAAGGTTGGGGCTATTTGTTGTTTCTATGCTCTCATTCAATAAAATGATATAAAAACCCATAAATTTTAAAGAGCTTACTTGGTCTAACCTAATGATTAAGGGAGCTGGGCCCTACCCGGCCAACTGTGGTACAAATCCTGGTCTTGGTGGCTTGAAACACAGGCCAGGCACATGTGCATGCATGCCCCAAGTCCCGACAGATGCAGAAATGGAGGAGAAAGGGTTACAGAGTGACCACACCCCACTGGGGAGTGCTTTCTCCTCCTTTATCTGTCTCTCGCCCCCTGACAGACACACCTGCCCTCTGACTGTTAGACTTCCTTCTCTTGTACTTCCCCTTGGCATTGGTTGAATTCAATCTGCCCTCGGGTAAATAAATAAGATCTAACCATGACAAGGATAAAAACAATATTATTTGAGCACCAAATGGAGGCAACAGAAAAGTTGCAGTAGAAAAAAAAATAGGGGTACATGTTCCATCTTCACATACGCAGTCTGGATGCCCCCTCGAAGTGAAAGCTTTGTGCAGTCAGTAAGTGCCTGTCCATCTGCGTGTTCCTACGCCATTTCTCAGGACCCTGTTTTCCTTATAGTCTTGGCTTCCTCTTTTCTTTCACGTAAATATTCTGGATTGTTGGAAAAGTCATGAAGCATTTTTGCATAGGAAAAGAAGATCATGACTTTTCTAGCAATCCTATATTTTGAAATGGTCACTTTGTCTCTAAATAACTGATGACCAGGGCTCAAAGTTCCCATGGCCCTCTTTGTATGTGATGAGAAACAGAATTACCCACCACCAGCCTCTAAAATGGAAAGCAGGTTAGACTCAAGATACCAGTGCAGCTTTTCTGCCAAAACCAGGAATAGAGGTTTCCTGTGAAGCTCAGAAGGAATGAAATTTAGGGAACAAGATGGCAAATGAGCAAAGCCTATATCTTGAGAGGATGAGGTGGAAGAACAATGAAGAAAATTTAAAATTTTTACTATTCATTTTTAAGATAAAAATTGCACTTATTTTTGGTGTGAAACATGTTTTGATCAATTATATGTACACATTATGGAATAATTAAATCAAACTAATTCATGTATCTATCAAGCACCTTACACATTTGTTTTCTGGGGTAATATTTAAGATCTACTCTCAAAATTTTCAAGTATGCAAACGATATTATTAACCATAATCATCATGCCATAAAATAGAGCTCCAATATTTACTCATACTCTCTAACTGAAACCCTCGGACTGGCATCCCTCTTCCCTACCCATAGCTGCTGGTACCCACCCTCCTACTGGCTCTACTTCACTGGTTGTCTTTGGAATCCAACTTATTTCTCTTTGTATTAAAGAAAACTGTAATTTCAATGCAGCCTCTGGCAAATTTGGAGACAAAACATTATTTGAATTATTTGAAATAAAGGCTTGAAACAAGCTTCTCATTTCTCATACATTTAAATACGTTAAGGTCTATTTTTTTCTTAATCAGATCTGTTGGGGAAAAAAGGCAGAATTTGGTTTACACGTTGATGGAGTAACTGCATTTTTAGGGAGAAAGCACACACGTCCGTGTTTCTCAGCACTGTCTGATCTCTGAAGACATGTGCCCATTTTGTTCCAGCATTTTCTCTAAGTCCCACAACACCTGGTGAATACCCAATAACCCTGCAGTAAGTGTTCCCAACTATGCAACCACACTGAACAACAGACATAGTCCAGATGTTAGTTCTGGCCCAAATGAATCAGAACAGACAGAAATCCAAATGTTACTTTGATCTAGAGAAATCTAAAAGTAATAAGGTCAGTACGTAATAATAAGAGCCTCAGTTCAATCAATCTAAGCTTTTCTCCATAGGGCCTGTGCACTCGCCGGAGAGAGAGAGAGAAAGTGGAAAATCACTACCCAGGAAGATAGCTACACTCTAATCCCTTTTCCTCTAGGCTCCTCTTGGGATTTTGGGCACGCATGCACTTGAGCCTGGGGTGACTTTCAAGCCGCAGGGTCTGGGGCTTGAACCGCAGTCAGCTGTGTAGGAGTCTAGAACCTTAGCTCCCATACCACGTGCTGGCCCTAATTTACACAATTCTTGACATTGAGTCTAGGTGTTTCTTTATATTTCCATGAAGAATCCTAATGAAGTTTATCATCTTTTTTCTTACATCATAAAATACACTGCCATGAATGCCTGTAGTCTTGTAAAATCGAACGGGAGGGGAGGAAGAGAGGCGAGGTTGCTCAGAAACCTGTAAGAGAACACCAATCTTCGTGTGTCCATCTGCAGGGATGTATCTGTGTGGATACATATAATATTTCCTCCAAAAGTGAAGCAGATATCCCACCCGATAACTTACCTCAGCAGGGAATTCAGTGATAGCCATTACTAGAGAAAGAGAAAAACAGGACCAAGCCCAGAACACAGCAGTTAAGCATATAGCAGACCAAGAAGCAAGCCTGGGCCCCATTAGCTTGAAAAGCATGCCAGATACAAGTCATGTGCCCAGGGGCCTGACGGGATGGAGGGTTGGAGAGAAAAGGCCTGCAGCATGACCAGGCCCCCTGGATTACTCGCTCTCACTTCAGGCTCTTATTTTTCACATGTACACACCCTCTCACATAAGAAAGGAAGAAGAAAACAAGAAAGGGTAATAAAGAAAGGGAGGGAAAGATGAGGAGGAAGAAGAAGGGACAAGGAATAACACACCGAAATAAAAATGGTTTAAAGAAAACCTCTTCTTGCAGAAATTTGCAGAAAACAAAACAAAAACCATGCCTACTGAAATGGAAAACTTTCACCTTGGGAGGGGTAAGCGGCCGAGGTTTGTCAAAACACAGAATCAGTATTTCACTTGACAATCCCCATGCTAAATGCCACTGTCATTTCACTGTCACCTTCCGACAGTAAGTAAATAGTTTAATACATATATTCCCCCTGAGGTTTATACACAATCTCGTTTACACAATGGCAACCAATCATCCAGCAAATTCTTGGCTGAGGAAATCAAAGAACATATGTTTACCCAAGGTGCGCGGTAGCTGGACCACACTTGAACTACATTCGCTCTCAGACGGCGCCATCTTTGGTCTACCCAGGAACTTACCCACAGTCATGACAGTTACCACGAACCTGCCGCTACAACCTAAAGGCATCACTGAAAATTATCCTATCAATTTTCCTTTCAGATATAAGTTGACAGAAGCCGCACCAATCCTCCCTTAGAGCAACTCCATTATTTTCCACTCTAGGACTCAGAGTGAACAAAGACTTGCTACCCCTGTGTGGTGTCAGTGGAGTGCGCATAACGTGTTAACATGTTTCAGGTCACTTCTGGTACCTTTTCTTTTCCATTCTCATTTGGACTTGTAGCTTCAGAAATGTCAGCATTTGCTGTCTAAAGAAACAATCTAAAAAAAAATACTTTCTTTATGTGGAAACTGAAACTATTTTTCTTCCTGATTTTTTTATAATCTAACTTTTTTAATGAGCTGCAAATACAGTAAGATTCATAAATCTAACACCATATATGTAATGCCTTCTTTCGTTTTCCCATAGTATATGCATCGTTACAAATCTGGAAGAACTCTATTTTTTATGTTAAGTTACACATAAAACATAATAAAGAAGTTATCGATCAACAGGTCCATTTCCACAATACAACATAATCTAACCGCATCATCTTTCTTAGCAACTTCATCCGAAAGAACTGATTCCAAACAAAATCTGTATGTGTACTGAATTTTAAAAAGAAGGTAGAATCAAACAGAAAACTGTAAAAATCCCATTCTCGATGTGCACATCTTGCCCTTCAACTTCTAAAAGATTCATTTTCTGTATCAATCATTATTTTGCATTTGATCAAATACACATCTCATTGATAATGCTATAAAATACATGAGTTTCCAAATCAATTTCATTGTCTCCCTTCAAAACAATCTGACAATGGAAGAAAACATGCTGACTTTTACCAATAATAAAGCTAAGTGCAAATAATTCAGGCATTCTGCAATTACTCAGAATTTAATTTAATCTGTTCCCAGAGACATCCTGACCAGAGCCTCAACAGTCAGAGCTCCTACCACCACTGTCTGCAAAGGCTTGTTGTGTGCATGGAGAATATACCTTTGAACCTTCTTCCGGTTCTGACAGTCTTACAAACAAACATTGCCCACTCTGTATCATCGACTCACCCAAGTCCACCGACAGCCTTAGTACTACTGGTCACAATGCAGGTTTTTAGGAATTATTAAAGGTATGGTACTTTGAGCGTGAAGCATCAAGGATAAGGCCCAATGGAAACATCACCAATAAAATCCAAAGCAAGAACCAAAATACTGAAGCGATCCTTAACCTTCTTGTGATTAAGAAGCGAGCGGCAAATGCAAATACGAGCACACTTCAGAACCCGACAGCGCGTGCTTACTTTCAGCAGATCCTTGGAGAAATCCACGCCCTCATTGACCCCTTGGAGGTTCGCAATAAACTCCTGGCAGGTCATCTTCTTCCCAATATTCTGGAATAGACACAAATAATTTATGATAATGACATTTATGGAATTAAGATTAGTCCTTAAATATGTGATTAAGCACAGAAAGTATCAATTTGGTTTTTGAAAGCATGAATATTCAAGCATACACAAACACATGTACAGATGCATACATACATATCATTTTAATGCCTAAGACCAACGGATGTATTATGCCTTTAAAACTCATTAAATAAAAAATATTAAAATTATGTGACATCCTTATTTTAATTGACGCAAAAATCTGAACGATCCGTGCTACATTTATATAAATAACAATGTCATCTTAATAAAAACAACACAGGCAAAAATGACATTCCCGGGTTGAACTCGGATAGCTATATATTGATTTGTATTTCCTACATATTGACCAGAACTGTGAAGGAGCTCACATTTAACCGACTTGTAAGCTAACAAGCTAGCCTGTCACAATCTCACGGATGCTGACAGAGAAAGTAAGACTAGCGGTGAGAGACGTAGGCGCTTATTATTCACCACAGGAAGAGCCAGAGTATCGGCATTACCTTGCTCCAGTGCCTGGGCCCCAGCCTCACAGCCAGCTAGCTGCGCTACAGGAGAGGACCTCTAAGCTGGGGAAGCAGGGCTTTGATCATGGTGCTAAGGATGCCTACCCCTTCCCTCTGAAGGGACACCAGCTCTATCCTCCACAGCAATAAGCAAACCGGACCGCTGCTCTGAAGTCGCTACCTTTTCCAAAGTTGTTCACACAGAAATGAGCCTTAGAAGAGGGACAAAGGCAAAGGCAACCAAAGCCTCTTTCATAAAACACACAGAAAACAAAGGACCCCCCCCCCATGGAAATGCGGCTCCCAATAAGCATTTCCAGGCCGATTTGAGGATAATTAAGTTTAATCAAAGAAAATCACAACAATAAAATGTAATTAGAGAACCTAAACCACAGAAAGAAAAACAAAAAAAGATACAGACATGCTAAGAAAACTAAGAAAATTGCTACCATGAAGAATCACTTCCTATGTGAGCTCCGATCACAGAAGCTACTGGTTGTGAAGGATTCTGGGGTTCCATCTGAACACCCAACCTGCAGAGAGGAGAGAGGAGGATGTGGAACACAGGCGAGCAGCACAGGGGTGGCTTCTCTGGCATAGCGTGGTCCAGATGAACACCCATGTACCAACGTGTTAATACACCTGTACACAATGTTCTTAGGAATAAATGGATGCTTTCCAAAGCCATTTCATTTGCTCTAGAACACCAAAAGGAGGATAGGAGTCGCATTCAGAATGAGGTGGCATTCTCCTAAAGACTTCAAAAGGCACGCAGAACCTCAACTGATAACACAGCTAAGCACACGCCTATGTGTTTCAAGAGTAATCACATCCCACCTTCCCTTTTTTTATTTTTTATTATTTTTGGAGAGTTTTGTTTTGTTTTGTTTTGTTTTTGCTATAGGGCACGCGCCCTCTCCAGAAAGACAGAGACAGACAGAGAGGCAGAAAGTGAGAAATCACCCACCCGGGGGGGTTGGGGGGGGGGAAATGGCCATGCTGCAATCCCTTCTCCTCCATCCTCCTCTTGGGATCTTGGGCACGCATGCACACGCGCCCGGCGTGATTTTAAGCCATCGGGTCCAGGACTCGAATTGCCGTCGACTACATGAGAGTCCAGCGGATATAGTCAATTCGCTAACTGCTGGTCCCAACCCACCTTCCCTTTCCAGGCTGTCCTGCATCTATTTTACCAAATCAAAAAATTTTCCTGCTTTATGTTCTATCAATAAGTATAGCAAAAATGCTAAAGGTTTGGGTTTTTTGTTTGTTTGTTAAAAATCTTCTCTCTTCCATCAGCAAAGAGGGAAGAGTCAGATTTTATATGAAAAATGGGATGAACAGTTTGACAATGACAACTAGCTTCGCCAACTAACTTACTGAGAGATAGTTCTCATAAATTAAATAAATCTGCAGTTCCAAAGTCTCGATGAAAATGTATTTAAAACACAGGAAAGAATTTTAATAAAAAATATCCAAAGATCGATAGAAAAACATGGTAACTCAATTCTCCCCATCCTTGGGAGGGCATCAGGTCAAACAAGGTGCCTCAGGCATTTTGACAGGACTGGGGAGGACCATGTTGGATATGTTCTGATGATGGGAGAAGAGGAACGAATAATAACTAGGTAAATTCTTCTCCAAGTCAGAGAGTTTCCAATTCTTTGCTTTTAACAGAAATCAAAAGAGGACCTAATTTAATCATCAGTTAACCACCAAAAATGTTTTTGATCTCTGAAAGATTCAAATACTTGTACCTATTTTTAAGTCAACTGTTATTAATCACTATTAAATAGAAATCATTCTACAAGAAAAATTTTAAAACATGAAATCTTAGAAAACTTTCCATTTAAACAGTTATTACAGGGAACCAGCAGTTAGTGTAATGGCTATGTCACTGGACTCCCATGTAGTCGACCGCGGTTCGTGTCCCGGACCCGGTGGCTTAAAACTCACGCCGGGCGCGTGTGCGTGCGTGCCCAAGATCCTGAGAGGAGAATGGAGGAGAAGGGATTGCTGCGTGACCATCCCCCCTGGGGGGTGATTTCTCGCTTTCTGTCTCTAAAGTGTCTGTCTGTCTGGCGAGCACACGCGCCCTACAGTGAAAATCTCTCCAAAAAAAAAAAGAAAACCAGTTATTACAAATAAGAATTGGATAATGATCAAAAAATACTCAAGCATAACAGCATGCAACAATAAACTCCTATGTAAAAGACTAAAAGGATGAGTACAATAATCTCTCTTAACAATGAATGTGTAGGCCCGGATTCTGTGAACTGCACTCCAGAGCTGTAAGCCACATGCTGACCGAGGTCCGAGTCCCCAGTCTGATCAGCCTGAGAACACGTGGGGTATGTGTATAGGCTCTTGGGAGGCAGAAAGGTGTAGGAAGGGATCGTGGTGCGACCAGGCCCTGGGGAGGGTACTTTTCTCTCTCTCATCAGTGTGCACATGCTCTATCATGAATTAAAAAATAACTGGGTGGGGGTAGCAGATGACATAAGGGTTATGTTGCTGGATCCCCGCAGAGTTGACCGCAGTGAGTGTCCTGGACCCAGCAGCTCAAAACTCATGCTGGTGTGAGTGTGTGCATGTCCAAAATCCTGAGAGGAAAATGAAGAAGGGATTGTGGGATTGTGGCATGGCCATCCACGCTGAAGGGTGATTTCTTGTTTCTTGTCTGTCTCTCCAGGGAGTGCATGCACCCTATAGCAAAAATCTCTCTCTCTCTCTCTATATATATATATATATATAAATATATATAATTCGGCTAACATTCACTTTTTGGAACTATGTAATTCAGTGATTTTTTAGCATATTGGTAAAAGTTGCACAATCATCACCTCTATCTAAATTCAGAACGCTCTCATATTCAGTCACTTCCCAAATCTCTCCCACCGTCCCGATATAGCCATCTCCCGGCAACCACTGATCTACATTTTATTTATATGGATCTGCCTATTCAGGACATCTCATGTAAACGGAATCATGTGAAAGTTGCCTCTTATGTCTGGCTGGCTCTTAGCATGTTTTCAAGGTCTATCCATGTTGTAGCATGAATCACAGCCCTTAATGCCTTTATGGCCAGGTAACATTCCACTGTACGTGCGTACTGAATTCTGTTACCCATTCCTAAACTGACGGACACCTGGGCTACTCCCGCCTTCTGGCTATTAAGAATATTCAGGTACAAGATTTTATGTGGACATGCGTGCATCCCTGCTGGGTATACACTTAGGAGTGGGGTTGCCTGGTCCTGTGATTAGTTCATTTGAGGAGCTGCCAGGCTGCCTTTCAAACCGGCCACCAAGCTTCACATTCCAGCCAGCAGCATCTGAGGGTTCTCATTTCTGTCCCCCTCACCAACACGGCTCCTCTGTCCCTTATTTTAGCCATCCGTACGAGTATAATCCGGTATTGTGTGATTTCCATTTGCATTTACCTAACATCTAATGATGCTCAGCATTTTTCAAGTGCTTATTGGCCATTTGTATATCTTCTCTGGAGAAACGCCTATAACCATCCTATCCCTGTTGTCTACTGGGATATTTGCATTTATATCGCGAGATACAAGAGCTCTTCATATACTCTGGACATACATCCCTTATTAGATATATGTTTTGCAAGTATCTTCTCTCTCATGGAATTTGCACTGCTTTTCTTTTTTTTTCTTAGTGTTTTTCACTGAACCATAAAGTTTTTCACTAGAGGGACCAGCAGTTAGCGTAATGGCTATGTCGCTGGACTCCCACGTAGTCGACCACGGTTCGTGTCCCGGACCTGGTTGCTTAAACTCACGCCAGGCGCGTGTGCGTGCGTGCCCAAGATCCCGAGAGGAGAATGGAGGAGAAGGGATTGCGGCGTGACCATCCCCCCTGGGGGATGTTAGTGCTTACATTTAGATATGTGATTCAAGTTAATTTTTGTATGTTCCCTGAAGTATTGCAGAAATTCAACTTTATTCTTTTACGTGTAGGTACCTAGTTGTTATAGCACCATAGATTGAATATTCTACTCTTTCTCCTAGCAAACCATCTGGCACCCTTGTTAAAAGCCAACTCACTACAAATATAAAGGCTTACTTTAGACATCTGATTCTACTGCATGATTTAAATGTCTAACTGTATACCAGTAACAATGCCTTTTTTTTTTTTTTTTTTTGAGAGGTTTTTGCTATATGGTGTGTGCATTTGCCAGAAAGAAACAGAGAGACAGAAAGCAAGAAATCACCCCTCGGGGGGAAGGCCACCCCACAATCCTTTCTCCTCTCGGGATCTTGGGCACACACGCACGTGCGCCCGGCATGAGTTTAATCCACCGGGTCCAGGACTCAAAACACGGTCAACTATATGGGAGTCCAGTGACATAGCCATTACACCAACTGCTGGTCCCTAACAATGCTCTTTTGATTATTGTAACTTTGTAATAAGTTTTTGTTGTTGTATTTGAATCTGTGACTAAAAAAATATATAAAATTGACCAACTAGATCATTTTAAATGTATGCATTCAACAGTGTTTCATATCCGTATACCAGACTGTTGGTAAAACAAATCTCCAGAAGTTTTTCATCTGGCAAATGTAAGACTATACCCTTTTAAATAATAAATATTTTTCCCCTCACCCAGTCCCTTCGAACCACCATCCTATTTTCTGTTTATATGAATTTAACAACTTTACTTACCTCATATAAGTGAAATCATATGGTGTTTTTCCTTTGCAGACTGGTGTGTTCCACTTAGCATAAAAGTTCATCCATGTTATAACATGTAACAAGATTTCCTTTTTAACTTGAACAGTATTCCACTGTATGTACATATATTTTGTTTATCCATTCACTAAGTAATGGAAATTGGTAGGTTTCCACCTCTTGGCTACTGTGGAAAGTGCTGCTATGAATTACGATTGTGCGAAACTCTTAGAAACCCCGATAATTACTCAGAAATGGGATTGCTGGATCACCTGGTAGTTTCATTTTAACTTTTTGAGGAACCTTAATACCATTTTCCATAGTGATTGCGCCATTTTACAATCCCTCCAACAATGCACACAGGTTTCTATTTCTCCTCATACTTGCCAAGCTTATTGTTGTGTTTTTTTTTTTTTTTTTGGAGAGGTTTTTGCTATAGGGCGTGTGCGCTCGCCAGAAAGACAGAGACAGAGAGACAGAAAGCAAGAAATCATCCCCCAGGGGGTTGGCCACGCTGCAATCCCTTCTCCTCCGTTCTCCTCTCAGGATCTTGGGCACGCACGCACACGCGCCTGGCGTGAGTTTAAGCCACAGGGTCCAGGACTCGAACTGTGGTCGACTACGTGGGAGTCCAGTGACATAGCCATTACGCTAACTGCTGGTCCCCCAAGCTTATTGCTTTTTTATTGTGATAGTAACCACCCTAATGGGTGTGAAGTGATACCCATTAAAACTAAATGTAGTTTTAATTTGCATTTCTATGATCAGTAAATGTTCAAGATGTTTTATTATGCTTGTAGCCACTGGTATATTTTTGGATAAATGTTTATTCAAAAACTTTGTCCCTTTCATAATGAAATTATTTGATTTTGCTGTGGCATTATAAAAGTTCTTTACATAGTTTAGATATCAACTCCTTACAGATAGATGATTCATAAATATTTATTCCATTTCATTGGCTGGCATTTCATTCTTGTAATGCTTGATGTTATACCAATTTTTTTTTGTTTTTATTACCTATGCTTTTGGTGCTACATTCAAGAAATCACCACTAAGTCCAGTGTTACCAAGCTTTTTCCTTATTTTTTTCCTAATAATTTTACAGTTAAGTCTCAATTTGTTTTTCTGTATAGTGTAAGATAAAGATCTAACTTCCTTCTTTGGCCTGCAGATATTTAGTTTTTCCCAGAATTTGTTGAAGAGCCAAGTCCTTTCCTCATTGAGTGGTCTTAGTACCCTTAATGAAGCTCATATGAGAATTTATTTCTGTGCTCACCATTCCATTGGTCTTTGGGCAGCATACCACACTATTTTGATTACTGTAGTTTTGTAATAAGTTTGAAATAAAGAAGTATGAGGCCTCTGACTTTTTATTCTTTTCCAAGACTGTTTTGGCTAATTGAGGTCCCTTGAGATCCTCTTTTATTTTTCTATCCCATCAGAATTTGGTGCACACATGCACGTGTGCCTAATGTCTTTTTCAAGCTACTGGACCTAAAATTTGAACCACAGTTGACTATGTGGGATCCAGGTCTCAGTGCGCAGTATTGCCAAGTGGTACAGGCTCATGAATGCTCTCAATGCATCTAGAATGGTAAATCCCATAAAATTTTCAATTTACTATGCCCTGATCTATAAAAAGAATCACTATGACAGCTACAACTTTACAATTTCATTTCTTAAAAATTATGGTCTTTAAAACGTTCATAAAAAAATATGTATGATGAAAATTTGTCCAATCAATACAGGGGCTAGCGATAACCAAGATGCATGACTTTTTATAGGTCAAAGATGTCCAAAGGCTTCTTAAATATTTGATTAACTGAGGTTGTTTATATTTGTCATTTGTTTTTCTTTGATTCATAGGTAATTCTTCCAGGTAAGGTTCAGGAGCACAAGGTGAATGGTCTAATCAGTCCATTTGTCTTCTTACTGACATATGTAGTTAAACTTCCCTCACTGCCCTGGGCTTTTTACACCATCCTGACAGGGACTAAGTGTAAAATAACGTGAAGACACACAATGCCTGGAGTTCCTCTCCTTGTTATGTAAAGCTGAGCCAATTATTTTGAAAAACTATTATTAAACATTGTCCACTGAGTAAAGAGGATGCTAATCATTGATTTTCTATCTCTAGGATTCATAGGTATCACAGAGAAGCTCATGTATTGCCATAGTTCTATTAATTTTCTTCCTAAATTAGCCTATAACTCTGGGTAAAACTAGGCTGGGTCTGAAACAAATGCTGGGCACTGGCATAGAAGTGCTTTCATAGCACTTTCTCATATTCTGAACTCCTTCCAATGAAATCGGTAAAGCATGGACTATTGACAGACCACCTGATGCACTGAGAGGCACAGCAATGGTCCCTTGAAATCAAGGTCATATTTCCAACCAAATAGGAGATACTACTGAATATGAATCTCTAGATCATTACTTTTGTAATCAGGAGACATTGCAATCAAACCTAAAAATATATATACAAAATGAAAAATCCACAAGAAAACGATTCCATTTGAAACCCAAAATACCAGACAGGCCCAAATCTTGAATATTCAGTTAATTAAGGTGTCACTTTTAATAAAAGAAAATAGTAATCAAAAAGTCAGAATACCCTACACAGAGGGTTCACATTTCCAGATATAGTTAAGCTATTCTCTGCATTGGTTATACTGCCATTTTCAAATACATTTTCTTATCATTAAAAGGTACTGTCTTCTTCATTTAATTAATATATATTAACTGCACTTAGACTAAATTATTTTTATAATTATTAACATTTATTATGTTTATTATTTCTGGATAACTTAGCTTGAGTATGTTTATTATTTTTTAAAGAATAATTTTTTATTTAATTTTATTCATTCATTTAATTTGACCAGAGACAGACAGAGCAGGGAGAGAAGTGAGAAAAGAAGCTACCAGGTCCGACTTGAATCATGGTCGGCGGTGTGGGAGTGTCCAGCACCTTAACCACCACGCCACCTGCTGGTCCCCCTTGGGTATGTCTTTAACATAGCCCCATTTAGAATTTTAGGTAAAAAGATTATTCTCAACCTTACCCTAGTATGTTGGGAGGAAGGCTTGTTGAGCTGCAGAGGTTTCATGTACTAAGGGCAAGAGTCTAAAGCAAATTGTCAAAATTTCTGGAAAGGTCCAGACAATAAATATGTCGGGTTCTACAGGCCTTCTAGTCTCTGTTAGAACTATTCAACACTTTCACTAGTAGGAAGATAAAAACAAATGGTAATGGCTGTGTCCAATAATTTTTTTAAAAAATAAAAATAGGCCCAGCAGAATTTTGCCCATGAGTCAGATTTTGTGCCACTACCCCCTGACCTCCACCCCAGTCTGAAAACTGGAAGGAAATGTCACTGGTATTGACATCGTTAAGAGGGAGTACACAATAAATGAGGCAGGACTAATACCCACTTTTCCCTTGTCAAAAGTTAAGGCATGCCCCCTCCCACCCCTCTACCCCCACAGAGAAACAGCTCCCAACTTTTCTGCTGATAATGAAAGCAAAGGAGGAAGACGGAGAATTTCACTCTTAGCAGGGACACCCAGAAGCCATACAAGCCCCAGTCTAAACTCCGCATAAACAAGCCACAAGTCCACTCTGAGAACACCTTTGCTTACAGAAAAAGGAATGGAACCTTCTTCAAGGCTTCCACCAAGGCCTAACTGGAACTGAGTCCTGGGGGGAAACAGTCTCCCTAGGTATTCGCTAGGCCAGTGGGCCACTGCACGTACTCTGCCCTAGAGGATGAACAATTAGGCAAAATGATCCTAAAATTCTTCACTTTTAATACCACAGGGTCTGGAAGCCTTGTGGAAAACATGCTGTCAGAGAAACTGAAAACTCTCATCGTCCACTGGCAAAATCTGGCTTCATAAATCTCGGGATATTAAAAACACAGCAGGCACATCCTCCCACGTGAAAATCCACCTACTCCGACATCTACAATGAACGGTGGGGAAGCGTGCTTGTGATTTGATAATTACTTCAGCTGTGAGCTCTGCTAAAAGCCCGTTCCGCTTCTCTGAGAGGTGGGATTGTGCTGTGCTGCCCTCAGATGTCCACTCTTTCATATGCATGACTGAGGCAAAGCAGGGCCCTTTGTAAATTGTCAAACCAGGAAGCCACAGCCATGATGCTAAATGTGCTCCTTCAGAGATCCCAATCACAGAGCTAATTTAGGTGTAAGAGGTTCAACCTTGAGAGCTATCTGAAATGTTACTGGGATTTTCTCTACCTCTCCTATAATAGCCTTGTCGATAAAAAAGGAACAAAACAAACAAAAAATAGATGGAAAGTTGAA
Source organism: Tupaia belangeri chinensis (assembly GCF_000334495.1). Lineage (NCBI taxonomy): Eukaryota > Metazoa > Chordata > Mammalia > Scandentia > Tupaiidae > Tupaia > Tupaia belangeri. The sequence goes on from NW_006200423.1 coordinate 1,974,347, forward strand.
AATAGAATCTCATATCTTGGCTCTCAAAGTGGTTCAGGGATCCTATTCTGGGTATTCATGAGGTCAAACCTATTTTTATCATAATACTAAAGGTATTATTATTATTTTTTTTTACTTTCATTCTCCCATAAGTCTACAGTAGCATTTTCTAGAAGATACATGACTTGTCATATATTGCAGCAGACTAAATGCAAAAGCAGATAGAAGATTCTAGATGTTTTCTATTAAGCCAAACATAAAAAAAGACTTGCAAAAATTGTAGACACTATACTATTCTCTCCGTTTGTTTCATTTGGTAAAGTACTAATGTAGAAAGCATGGCTTTAAAATCATTTAATAAGTATTTAAAAATTCTATCAGATTTAGCTCATGTTAAATATTATATATGAATATAAAGTAGCGTTAATATATATTAACGTACACACATGAAAGCTCTTTGGAGTCCTCAAAGATGTCAAGAGCATAAAGACATCCCGAAACCAGGAAGTCTAAGAAGCACTGTCACCGCAGACTGTACCAGTGCTTCACACAAAGCATTCCTCCGCAGTTTGAGAAGACAAAGGAAAACAGGATACAAAGACGGATTAAACTGGTTTTAACTTTCTTGGCAGAGAAGGAAAGTCATCCAGGTAAATCATGGGTTTTCAATGGGCCTCATCCTCCCTCCACCTCCTCCCCAAACCATCTGCAGGAGGCAAGAAAGAGAAGACCGACCGACTGACCGTAGGTGGGGTTGAACCCGCTTTCCTTTATACCTCTGCTAACAAACTGCACAAATGCTGAAAGCTCACAGCCACCAGAAAAGGTGCATGTGACAGAATAATGTGTAAAGGAGGTACTCTGAGGGCCCAACATGATCCCCGTGACTTAAGTGATAAAAAGCAACCCTGATATATAACCCATGTATACAGCTGTCCTATGAAAAGCAGAACTTACAAAAAAAGCGAGGGATGGAGGAAGAACAGAGGAAGAAGAAAAGGAAAAGAGCCTTTCTTTTTTATTTTTTTAATTGCCAAAAGGTGTGTATGTGTTCACCCCCTAGAGACAGAGAGGGTGAGGGGAGAAACCCCCAGTGGGGTGTGGTCATGCTGTAATCCCTTCTCCACCATTTCTTCATCCTGTCAGGATTCAGGGTATGCACCCACATGCCAACCATGTTTTTCAAGTTGCCAGGCCTAGGATTCATATTGCGGTTGGCTGTGTGGGATCTGGCTCTCTTAGTCGCTAGGTCACAGGCTGGTGCGAAAGTTTTCATATCAAAGGGTCATAGACTCCAATACAATCAACCAGTGAATGATTCAAATTATGGCATGGTTAAATAAAGAGTCCTATAAAATCTAGTGGGTCATCAGAAGAGTCATGATACGTTTCTGTATAGAAAAATATGTCATGACTTTTCGGACGACCCAGTAGACCTTTGCCAGCTTGACAGTAAATTGCATTCTAAAGGTCATTTTGAAATCAGACATTTTCAAATCATCACTTTCTCTATAAAAACATTTCTCCAGCTGATAGTTTGGTTCTCAAGCTTTCCCATACCTGCTTGTTTTGGCAAGAGAAACAGGAATGATGAAAATGAGTGTCACGTCCTACCAGAAACCTTCTGTACCTTGAGATCTAAGCCTGATGCTCCTGGGAACTTTCAGGATCACTGACACGCTCCCAGGGATGAAGGCATGGTGGGAGCCACCTTGGCTAGGGAGCGCCTAACCAGGGGAAAAGACGGACATGGAAGGCACCAAGCAGGTGGGAGAGAAGACTCGGGACAGAGGTCAGCACCGGCTTAATAGAAACCAGGACCGCAGCTATAACCTACAGCAAGGGAAGGCTCAGAAACACGAGTGCCAAGGGGCGCTTCCACGGCAGAGGATATGGAAGATGCAGGCCCACAGACAGGAAGAGCCATCAGCTGGGTGACGAGGGGAGGGCAGGAGGCGAACGTACTTAAGGTGGCTGCCAGGTGCCATATACCACTAGACAGAGGGACTGCAGAGGATGCTGGCTGCACATGGGTCATCGACCTCTTAGAGGCTTGTGTACTTCTGAGGTGGGAGTATAGAACGGTACAATACGAAGAGTGAAAGCATTTTTTTTTTTTTTTTACTATAGGGCTCATGTGCTTGCCAGAGAGACAGAAGGCCTGAAAGTGAGAAATTACCCCCCCAGTGGGATAGCCACTCCACAATCCCTTCTCCTCCATTTGTCTCTCAGGATTTTGGGCATGCATGCATGCACATGCCCCCGGCATGAGTTTTAAGTCACCAGGTCCAGGACTTGAACAGTGGTCAACTACATGGAAGTCCAGCAATGTAATTGCTACACCAACTGCTAGTCCAAGCATTACATTTTTAAATAACAATTTATATAACTGCATAATAAACAATCATTTTCCACTACTGATGTATATTTATCCACCATTTAACATATTTACCATTTAAAATTTAGACACCCAGAGGGTCATTGACTTCTTTCTTCTACCAGTATGGTTAAAATCATGGTTTTACCCCTTATCAGACTTATAACCCAACACCAAAAAAGCCAGTAATGTTCTACCTAATATATTAAGCTCAGAGCTCCCCACGCCCTAAGCATCCCAAGGATGAGTCTTTGCAGAAGGCTCACCCTGAGTAGAGACTGCCGCCACCCCAGAAGAGCCACACCCCTGCTTCTTGCACACATTGCACATGGTGGGCTAACTCCTGCCAATATGGAGAGCATGGAATCCTGGATGCCTCTGTGAACAAACATCTCATGTCGGAGGGTCAGAGGGTTGATTTTGTCAGAAAATCGTAATTAAAAACGTTGCACTGGTTCCTACCTAAGACTGTGGTCTGACTGTGGCCAGCCATCAGTTTGCCTTTCTCTTGAGACTTTCTAGCTGTGAAATTGGCCAAGTGACTCTGTTCCTCTCTATCTCATTTTCCATTGCAACTCAGTTCTATGTCTACAACTTCTACCAACTAGGAATGCCAACCCTATGGAGAGGTTCCTGCCTGCTCTACTGCCTCTGCCACCTGCCTGCAGCCAGGGCGACATTCTTGCAGGATGGCTGAATGCTGACCAACTGTGATCCAAGAAGTAGCAAGTTGTCCTCAACATAACACTTTTGAAGACTAGTTCAGAATTAGTCCAGTTTCAATTTAACAAGTAAAATCCTTTTATTCATATCATTTCCAATAAAATGCAAAGTTTACACAACAAAAAAAGAACCAAGGATTTTCAACTCTTTAGTTCAAGCAATATTTAAAACAACTTAGGTCTAATTTAGTGAAAGAAAAAAAAAACCTCTACGTTGTTTTCAACATAGACATTTACATTGTTTGAACAGAAGTTTAATTTGCATATGCATTTTGCAGCTAAAGAGATATTTTAAAAATAAAAGAGATTATTTAGTGAAGTAGTCATGTGACCACAGTTATTGGACTGTCAGGTAAGCAAACAAACAAACAACAACAACAAAAAAACAGGGACCAGCAGTTGGCATAATGGCTTTGTCGCTGGACTCCCATGTAGTCGACCGTGGTTCGAAACTCGGACCCAATGGCTTAAACTCATGTTGGGCATGTGTGTGTGTGTGCGTGCCCAAGATCCCGAGAGGACAATGGAGGAGAAGGGGTTGTGGCATGGCCATCCCCCCGGAGAGTGATTTCTCGCTTTCTGTCTGTCTGTCTCTGTCTTTCTGGTGAGCACACGCACCCTATAGCAAAAACCTGCTCCTCCCCAAAAAAGAAATAGAAAAATACCTCATAACTTTCCCAGTGATCTAATACAAAATATCCATTATAAGAGAATAAACTACTTGAGAAAAAGAAAAGTTGATACCACTGGTAAGATAATGACAAATCATTTTTTTTAATTGAAAAAATATGTCTCTCAAAAAAGATACATTGGACTCTTTTTTCCTAGCCTAAGTGGTGAGCTTTAACTATATTCCAAGGTGAAATTAAAATACCACCAGAGGGTATTTCCACTACAGCACCTCAACTCCCTTCTACCATAGCTTCGGAACCTGACTGACGTACGCTGGCCCGACCAGCACCATCAGAGACGAGACTTGGCTTCCAGGAACATGTCTCAATCATTTTGATCCTTGCCCAGGTGGCACAGAACTTGGAACAGAGTAGGCATACTCTAATTGTTGGTGAATAAAAGGATCCATCAGAAAAAGATAGAAAGGCATGCCCACATGTAACAATTGACGTCTATATTAGAAGTCTTATATTAGTATACATTCCATCATTTTATTAGGAACAAATTAGCAGGCCAAACAAAAGCCCATACCAATGCATGTTCAGTGCACCATTCCTTAGAGTTTAAAAAAAAAAAAAAAAAAAAAGATTCACAAAGAACAACCGAAAGAAATTCATTTCGTTCATTTCCCAAGTTAGCCCTTCCCCACAGATGGCATTAGGACAGGCCGGTCTCAGCACCAGAAAGGTCATGCCATGACTGTTAGATACAAAGGGAGGGGAGTCAGGGAAAATGGGTGATTAGTCGATTAGCCCAAGAAGAGAATTCTGGTACTGGACCAAGTAATGAGGTGATAGCCGAGGCAGTACAGCATTGAGGAGAAGGGGAAGGAGACAGACAGAAGAAATATTCGTGTTATCTTCCGTGTGAGTCAAGTTCGCAGGGGCCATGCTAGTAAGTCAGACAGACGCTGAAACAGTAAGTCAAGCCATCATGATGCAAGGGAAGCTGTATCTAAAATTATGGAGAAAAACTTACCACCTAGAAGGAAAATTTATTTTTAGAATGAATCCAGAGGAGGAAGATAAGAGAAACACATTTTCATAAGGTTAGTTCTTAGGATCATTATGATACATCCGACCACTTGTAATGCATGTTCTAAATAAGGATAAAGACAGCGAGCATCTAGAGCCTAAATAACAACAATCCTGACTTCGACACACACAGTTAAAAAAAAAAACAAAAAGCAGAGGATAATCACCAAAACGTGATCCTGAAGATAATATAAAGAGATAGACTGTTATAATATTCTCCTTCTATCAGTAATATTGCTAGTGTAGTTCACCATCTATAATTAGCATAGCTCGAGATAATATCAAATGTTCATTTAGATCAACTGTCTCTTCCAACCCAGGTGCCAAAAAGAAGTGATAGTTCATCTACTCTCCTTACTATTCTTCAAAAGTTGTCTGCAGACAGGGCAAGAGCCATGAGACACGGTCCGTGGTTGGGGCCTGCCGCGACACCGCCAGGTCGCCCACTGCTGTGTGGACCTAAGCAGGCTAAGTTCATTGAACCCCAAGTGAACCCCACACCATTATTTGTTGTCGTTTCACATTACTGTAAGAATATCTGTGCTTATTTGAAAATATTATCAAAGCTCTATTAACTTTTTAAAAAGGAATCTAGAATTTGATAGAAACAAATCCTCCCCAAACTTAACATCCTTTACGCAAGTTTCATGAGCCTCTCAATGTTTAAATACTAATAGTGGATTTTTTTTTTTATCATTACATGTTTGCCCAGTTAAAGGATGCTGAATGCATTATCTACTGTTTGTTGACCTCAAAATGTCTAACAAGATCTTTTGGACTTCTCATGCCGGGAACTGCTGGCTTGAGTGGACGATGTTGGTAGACAAGCACACTCAGAATTTTCTCCTTCTGGAGAAAGTAGGTTAAGAAACTCGGGGGTGGGAGAGAAAGGAGGAGGCCAAGATCAAGTGTCACCACCAGACAGGAAACAGGTCAGGACAATTCACTGGCCGGTCGTCTCCGTAAGAAGCTGGGTGAATGTTAGATTCTCATTCTCTTTTCAAGGCTCACACTGCAAGAATCTCAGTTCCTTTATTTCTACATGATTTATGAAGGACTTCAAAAAGTTTGAGATAAAAAAGAATTGAACTATGAGTTCATTCTAGTACCAAAAAAAGTGAAATCCATGTACAACACACATTTCGTAATACACATTCTTCCATGAACTTCTTGAAGCCCCTGCATGTCAGAATCCTCCCTGACAGTACTTAGACCCTTACTCGATCTACTCTCAGGACACAAGCTGCAGAAGCCTACAAGCCACTAATTAATTTCAAGTTCACCTCTTACAAATTGCCAAAGAAACCTCCAAGCTGAGTATTCTGAAAGTGCGAGGTCGGTGCTAAGATTATGGTTCTGTCCCTGTACCTTCTCTTCACTCTGTAGATGGGAAACCCTCTTCAAATAGTTCCTCCTACTTAATGGTCCAGATGGCCCCTGTTCTTCCTGTGTTAGAGGCACTTGCTTCAAATAAGGGATTATGTGGGCCTTGGGAACAGAATAAATAAGTACTAGTTCTTTTAATGTCATTGTTTAAATTTTAAGATCTACTATAGTAAATCACAGGACACAGAAATGTGATTTACTATTAAAAATAAATAGATCTGGGATTAGGAAGTAACTTTTATTCTAAGTATAGACAGCTACACTTAACTAAAACGTTTTCATTTTCTCTAATATTAAGAATTTAAGTTAATGCTAAATTTCCACTTCTATCAAAGTGAAAGTTTATGTATAGTGATTAATTTAAGCAGTTTATCCTTAGCTGGCTCGATGACCTAGTGGTTGAGTGAGCTAAATCCCATAGGCTAACTGCAGTTCGAATTCTGGGCCTGTGGCCTGAAAGACACACCAGCTACACGTGCACCTGTGCCTCAAATCCAGACTGTGACAACCACGCCCCACTGCGGGGTGCTTTATCCTTCCCTCTCTTTTTCTCTCTGGCAATAAAAAAATAAATAAAATAAAAAATCATCCTTTGTTATAAATAGAAGATGACAACATAACTAGATTATTTTGGCATTTCAACTAGTAAAGTACTGGGTGAGTTTAGGAGCGAAGAGAAGACTTTCTTAGATTTAGTGCTGCATTTCCTGAAGACCCAACTGACATTTTCAGATCTAACTTGGATTCTCTACCACTGTAAATCAATGGTCATACCCAACCAAAAATAAAAATAAAAATAAAAATAAAAACAAGGAAAAGCCCTGGCTGCCATCTAGTGGAGAAAGGAGCACAGAACACACAGGCCAGAGCTGAGTCGGGAAACCACAGGATGGTCCTCTATGCCCTTCAATCATGTCCTGGGGGGGATGTAAGGTAAAGAGTTCTCTCTCTTTTCAAAAATTTGTTTATCAACCAGCCATGGGAATCATGCAGAGAAGAGAGGGAGACAGAATAAATGGATGAGGACACAAAAGCAATGATAAGCTCAAGACATTTTGGATTTCTGTAAGACGGCTTCACAGATCTGCACTTACATGGCCGTGTAAATCCGTGTTAAGAAGCATCATTGCACAGGTGAGGCAATGGACTCCATCTGAAGAGAGACAGAGACAGAAGGCATTAACTCACTGCTCACTGTTAGTTACCATCATTAAAATAGCATATATTAAGAATCTATGAAAACACAACTCTGTGGACACAATCTTATCTGTTTGAGAGACAGAAAATAGTTTATTTTGGTTTTTTGTTTTGTTTTGTTTTGTTTTAAAAAGACCAATGCACACAGTTTAATTCTACTGTTGATAAAGTAAATTGCTCTTCTCTGTCTGGAGGACAAATTGACAATCCACATGTAGTATATCCTTTAACACAGGAAATCTATTTCTATGGCTTTACAATAAGAAGGCAATTATCTATACAAAGTATAAGGATATCCAGAAAAAGGTTGGATACCATGGGAAACACGTAAGTGTGACCCTCCAAAAGCATGATTCTGTTATGTTGAGGTCATTAAAAATGGTCATTATACATCCAAGCATACATGTTAATAGAAAGATATTTCATAAGAATACTGGAAGATTATCCCTGGGTAGTGAAATTATAATTCTCTTTAATAGCTAGTGAGCAAATGTACTTGCTGAAGACAGAGGCAGTGGGTGGAGGACAAACACCCCTCAATGGGGCATGGTCACACCATAATCCCTGCTCCTCCATTTCTCCATCCTGTCAGGATCTGAGGCATGCACACACACATGCCTGGCATGATTTTCAAGCTGTTAGGCTATGATTCAAATCCCGGTCAGTCATATGGGATCTAGCTTCCTTAATCACTAGGCTACAGTACTGGACCAAGAGGTTATGTTATAATGTTTATCTTCTTTATATTTTAGGGTTTTTTTTATACCACAAGATGAAAAATGAAAATAAATTATTTTTAATATTGTTGGGTTTTATCTTGTTTTGTTTTTTTACTTTTGGGGAGGAGAGTGAATTAAGAAAGAATCGAAAGTTTAAAATAACATCGAGGGACCAGCAGATGGCCTAATGGCTATGTTGCTGGACTCCCATGTAGTCGACCACAGTTCAAGTCCTGGACCCAGCAGTTTAAACTCACGCCGGGTGCATGTGCATGCATGCCCAAGATCCTGAGAAGAGAATGGAGGAGAAGGGATTGCGGTGTGTCCATCCCCCCTGGGGGGTGATTTCTCACCTTCTGTCTCTGTCTCTTTCTGTCTTCTGGCAAGCGCACAAGCACTATAGCAAAAACCTTTCAAAAAAAATAATAACAACATTTTCGATTATTTGCCATTTGGGTATCACTTCTCTGACTGAAGATATACAGTTAGAATGAGTTTGCCTCTTTATAGCTATTCTTTAAAAGTCCTACTAGATTGAAGGTTTTGTCTAAGATACCATGGATCAGGCCAAAGTAAAATATTGAAATAATGTGTGAAGATTAAAAAGGTAAATACTTAGGGAAAG
>NW_006200423.1:1983451-2002523 GCF_000334495.1 Tupaia belangeri chinensis
ATTTCGTACTTAAATAAAAACATAATTTTTACTTTATAAAGAAAAAGAGAAAGCATAAAGAGTTAAATTTCTCATTTTCAAACACCAAAATTAGTTTTTCTTATTCTCTCTAAAGTCTGAATCCACATATAGTAAACAATAGCAATTCCATATGTGGTAAACAATTTTTAAATTTAAGCTAAATGAATAAAAGCCCTAATTACTGAATTCATAAATTAAGGATGGCCTATTTCCTTAAAATACGCCTTTTACTATACTAAGCAATTTCTGTTATCAATGTCTCTAAGTTGGCACCAGGTACCAAAAAGTATATTTATTCCAGTTCCAGTCTACTACTATAAACTCTATACACATTTAGAACCAAGTCCTGAAAGCATTTGTATAACTCAGCCGCCAACTCTCGGATATCCTTATCTACAGGCAGTTTATCAACAGTGCACAAAGCCATACTCCTTCCTTTACTCAGAAATATCAACATCCTAACGTTGAAGAAAAGTCTAATAAAAAGAACCTTTTCTATTTCTTTCATTCTCTAGTCAGTGCTGAAGATGAGAGAGAGTGAATAACTGGTCCAGATTGGAATATGACTGTGATTATTATTTGGTGAATTACCAGGAGCCATAGGCTGGGGCACAGGGGTGGGGAGCACCAAGCACATACCAAGCACGCTTATTCCAATTAACTGGCAAGACTGAAGCAAAGAAATAATTATCACATCTTGTGCATCTAGTCTCTGTGATTCATTCTAGAATCTGTATGAAAATCTTCCCAACTGTAAATAAATGTGCCTGACTTCAAACTCTGAAAACTTTGCTTTGTTGCAGGGGTTAACATGGAGCAAAGACTTTTCTTCATGGGAGGGTCAACAACAAAAAAGTGGAAAGTTACTTTGTAAAAACAGTACAAGGAACAATAAACTCATAGGCCTTCAAAATCATAAATGAAAGTCAATGGTCCCTAGAACTAATATCAAACAAAAGCACCAAAGACACAGCAGACATGCATCTTCACCAAGACATGAAGAAACCAGAAGGAAAATGGAATTTCACTTATTACAATATGCTTTGCACAGAAATCTCAGAGTGACTGAGCATGAGCATTAAAAAAAGAAAAACAGCAACCCGTCACATTACAGAACTGGGAAACATGGTAAAATAATTAAAGAAGAGCACAGACTACCATGCTGTCATTAAATATTAAGCTTTTAAAGACTATTAAATGACAGGAGAAAATGCTCATGATGAAAGGGAAAGACAGTTGGAAAACTGTGCTGATTCTACTTTGACATTAAATATTACATAAATAGACAGGAAGTAAATCACAGTGTTAGTAGTAGGTATCTCTCTGTACTTAGAGATCTTAGGTAATTCACATCTTCTATACTTTCCACAATAGAATGTAACTTTAATAATAAGAAAAGTCACTATGGTTACACAAAATAAATTCCAAGACTTCCATCAGATTACCTTGTGAAGCAATGGTATTGGGGTTACAATAAAAATATCTATTGGAGAAGTGTATTAAGACTCTCTCTCGTTCTTGAGTTTCTCCCGCAAGAGAAAATGCTTTAAAGAAATACCTGCAAGAGAATTAAGAGGAAAAAGGTGAAATTTTAGAAAATGTTAACATGCTCTTAGAAATTAATCATACAAGGACCAGCAGATGGTATAATAGTTACATCACTGGACTCCCAAATAGTTGACTGTGGTTCGAGTCCTGGACCTGGCAGCTTAAAACTCACACAGGGTGCATGTTCATGCATGCATGCCCAAAATCTAGAGAGGAGAATGGAGGAGAGGGTATTGTGGCATGGCCATTCCCCCTGGGGGGTGATCTCTCACTTTCTGTCTCTCCATCTCTGTCTTTCTGACAAGTGCATGTTCCCTATAACAAAAAATCTCTGTTAAAAAAAAAATTAGGGACCAGCAGTGAGCATAATGGCTAAGTCGCTGAACTCCCATGTAGTCAATCGTGGGCAGTTTGAGTCCCGGACCTGGTGGCTTAAACTCACAGCAGGCGGGTGTGCGTGTGTGCCCAAGATCCCGAGAGGAGAATGGAAGAGAAGGGATTGTGGCATGGTCATCCCCCTGGGGGGTGATTTCTCGCTTTCTGTCTCTCCACCAAGCACATACCAAGCACGCTTATTCCAATTAACTGGCAAGACTGAAGCAAAGAAATAATTATCACATCTTGTGCATCTAGTCTCTGTGATTCATTCTAGAATCTGTATGAAAATCTTCCCAACTGTAAATAAATGTGCCTGACTTCAAACTCTGAAAACTTTGCTTTGTTGCAGGGGTTAACATGGAGCAAAGACTTTTCTTCATGGGAGGGTCAACAACAAAAAAGTGGAAAGTTACTTTGTAAAAACAGTACAAGGAACAATAAACTCATAGGCCTTCAAAATCATAAATGAAAGTCAATGGTCCCTAGAACTAATATCAAACAAAAGCACCAAAGACACAGCAGACATGCATCTTCACCAAGACATGAAGAAACCAGAAGGAAAATGGAATTTCACTTATTACAATATGCTTTGCACAGAAATCTCAGAGTGACTGAGCATGAGCATTAAAAAAAGAAAAACAGCAACCCGTCACATTACAGAACTGGGAAACATGGTAAAATAATTAAAGAAGAGCACAGACTACCATGCTGTCATTAAATATTAAGCTTTTAAAGACTATTAAATGACAGGAGAAAATGCTCATGATGAAAGGGAAAGACAGTTGGAAAACTGTGCTGATTCTACTTTGACATTAAATATTACATAAATAGACAGGAAGTAAATCACAGTGTTAGTAGTAGGTATCTCTCTGTACTTAGAGATCTTAGGTAATTCACATCTTCTATACTTTCCACAATAGAATGTAACTTTAATAATAAGAAAAGTCACTATGGTTACACAAAATAAATTCCAAGACTTCCATCAGATTACCTTGTGAAGCAATGGTATTGGGGTTACAATAAAAATATCTATTGGAGAAGTGTATTAAGACTCTCTCTCGTTCTTGAGTTTCTCCCGCAAGAGAAAATGCTTTAAAGAAATACCTGCAAGAGAATTAAGAGGAAAAAGGTGAAATTTTAGAAAATGTTAACATGCTCTTAGAAATTAATCATACAAGGACCAGCAGATGGTATAATAGTTACATCACTGGACTCCCAAATAGTTGACTGTGGTTCGAGTCCTGGACCTGGCAGCTTAAAACTCACACAGGGTGCATGTTCATGCATGCATGCCCAAAATCTAGAGAGGAGAATGGAGGAGAGGGTATTGTGGCATGGCCATTCCCCCTGGGGGGTGATCTCTCACTTTCTGTCTCTCCATCTCTGTCTTTCTGACAAGTGCATGTTCCCTATAACAAAAAATCTCTGTTAAAAAAAAAATTAGGGACCAGCAGTGAGCATAATGGCTAAGTCGCTGAACTCCCATGTAGTCAATCGTGGGCAGTTTGAGTCCCGGACCTGGTGGCTTAAACTCACAGCAGGCGGGTGTGCGTGTGTGCCCAAGATCCCGAGAGGAGAATGGAAGAGAAGGGATTGTGGCATGGTCATCCCCCTGGGGGGTGATTTCTCGCTTTCTGTCTCTCGGTCTCAGTCTTTCTGGCAAATGCACATGCCCTATAGCAAAAACCTCTCCAAAAAAAAGAAAAAATAATAATTATACTGCCTTCTGCACAGATTTCCCTTAATTTTATTTCATCAATTATCACATTTCATCACTAATTCATTGTATGAGGAAGAAAGGAGGAGATAAAATGCTAATTCATTCCTTAAATTGTGGAAGAAATTAATGTGTGTATAAAGCATCTTGGAATAATCAGAAAACAGGTCAAGAACCACACACCAAGCTAAACCAGCGTCACCAAGACTATCATTTATTTTAGACGAATCCAGCTACCATCACTCGTCAGTGTAAATGCATTTTCCTACACAAAAGATGAAAAGGAAAAAAAAATCATTCAAATGTTCCCAGAAACTTTACTATTCTAAGCAACATACAACAGACCTTATTTCTATGAAAAATCTGCCTTCTTCATTATTATCCATTTAAGGTCTGGGGCCAGAGCAGATAGCATGTTGGTTAAGGTGCTGGACTCCTTCATGGCTTACTGCAGTTCAAGTCCAAGACCTGGCAGCTCGCTTTCTCTCTCTCTCTCTCTCTCTCTCTCTCTCTCTCTCTCACATGCATGTGCCCTGTGGCAAATTTTTAAAGTATTGCTAATAGTAATAACAATAAATAAACATTAAATAATTCTTAAAGTCTTCTGCTAATCTAAATTACAATGATCAAACTTTAATTTATGACTTTTTAAATAAACCATATCAGAATGCAAATCTTAAAAAAAGATCTTCTCTGCACTCTTACCTAGTTGCATTAGAAAATCTGAGTACCAATTCACAGAAAGAGTCACAGGTAAGGCACTGTGACACTCTAATCCAAACAGCCAGACTCACTTTGTCACCATTCTTTACTCTGCCATCTGGACTGCCCTAGTCACAGATGACCAGCTCCTATGACATTTCATAAAAACAGTACGACTTTCTCACTCCCTGCTACGTTTAATATCTACGACACAGTCTGAACTAAATTCACGAAGTAACTTGGGGTGAAAAACAATCAGATTGTGACTAGAGAAAATTATATTCCCTGCTAAAAATGAATTACTTGGAGGCAATGAGAACAGCAGTGATGTTTAATCATACCTGAGAGACTGATCCAGCGTCATTCCTGTAAAATCAAAAAACTTCAGATACTCTTCTGCCACGAGTTTACTAAATTCGTTGCTGTAAGAAAGCAGAATAGGACTTGGTTATTGAAATCAGAACTACTGAAACACATGCACATGTGCACACGCACACACACACATACGCACACACACTCAGACACCAGCACCAGGTGGGAACGTACTTCTTGCCGAGGTGCTTAGCGACATCCGACCTCTTGAACCTGTCGAGTTGGTAAAGGCGCTTGGCCAACCTTTTGGCTGCTTCCACGTTGCTGCTGGTACCATTACTGAGACTTTCTGAGGCCTCCTTTTCCAGAATCTCAGTGCTCCCCATTTCAGAATGATCGTCTAGTCGTGTTGTCTTTACCCCAACATTGCTATAAGCATCGATAAGAACAAAGTAACATAAGATTGTGCTTCTACAGCAACAAGTAATACCTGATGAAGTTTCATGGTACGGTAGGCCTCACGCAGTGACAGCTGTTGACACGTGGTCATTTTATGCTTTCATAGTCAGAAAAATCTTTACTATATTTCAAAGGACTAAACAACAAATTTCCTAAACACTAAATGAGCAATTCTCAAACTTTCTGGTCTTAGGATGTTTATATATTTTTAAAAGTACTTAGGACTCTGGGGCCAGCAGGTGGCATAGTGGTTAAGGGGCTGGGCTCCCACATGGCCAGCCGTAGTTCAAGTCCCAGACCTGGCAGCTTGAAACTTGGGCTGGGTGCATGTGTGGGGTTGTGTGCCCAAAATCCCAGGAGAAGAGGGGACTGCAGCAGGGACACAGTTCCTGGGGGGGTGCTTTCTCACTTTCCCTCTCACCACCTTTCTCTTTCTCCAGCAAGCACACACACCCTATGGCAAAAACCCTACCAAAAAAAAAAAGTACCTAAGACTCTAAAGAGCTTTCATTTATGTAGTCTTCATTTTCTTGATATTAATCAATTTAGTAATTAAAACAAAATTTTAAATATTTGCTAATTTAAAGATAATTCCATTTCATATATTATAAAAATAGCTATATTTCCCAAATCAGCAAAAATTACTGGAAAAGTCATGACAGACTTTTCTATGCAAAACTTCCAACAACCTAATAGTAAAACAAGAAACAGTGATTTACATTATTTATAAATTTTAAATACTTAATTTTTCAAATAAACTTAAGGGTTAGATGAATAGAAAACAGCTGGATTCTCAAAGTCATTTCTCCATTCAATCAATAAGGTAAGCAGTAGTTTCATAAAAGTTATTTCCCATGTAGAATGTGAATTCATGTCAGTGACTGTTTGGTGTCCTTACATGAAAATCTGTCCTACACTTTGAATAGATCGTTTACCCAAGCAGGATTTTGTAATACCATTCATTGGTCATTTGCGAAATATTTGTTGACACACTTCATTATACGATATAAAAAGTCACATGCATTCATGTCACCACAGGAATCTTCAGAAAAGTCTTTTAAATATGGGAAGCTGTCAGACTTTCAATGGCAGATGGACATTTTCTACAACTGAAATTTTATCAAGTTCAGATTTAATCACTGGCTGCTGTGTCAGTTTGTGCTCCTAGCAGGCTTACTCTTCTCATGTTCAAGACCGTCTGCCAATCTCCACAGTGTGTGAGTCCTTCTCTCAAGAAGAAAATGACGTTCTATGAAAAATGTCACAACGTATAGCCCCGACTAAAATGCCTCAGCATTCTTCCCAGGACATCAGCAGCATCGGCGGTTTACTTCCAGTTCATCTCACGTGAAATTAAAAAGACCCCAAGTGTGGAAATGCAATCAGATGAATCTGCACTGAGTTCGTGAAGGACATTTTCAGGTGAAACTGGCCTTCTTTATACAGAGCCCGTGGCAGTGAGGCACACGGCCACCACTCTGTCAGTCTGATGCCACTCCCTTGATCTCTGCGAAGGGCTCCATGGTTGATTTGGGGGTTGATTTTGGACAGTGCAATCTCCACAGGGTGACAAAGCCAAAGAATGTTGCAGAATCTCACATCACAACTGACCTCACAAACCTACTGAAGGAGGAAGCTCCAGGCCAAAGACGACCTGCTCTAGGCAAGGGTCGTGTGAGACAGACGGTGGCCCGCTGGCAAGTGTTAGCAAGAGCATTTATAACACGAAAAGCAAGAAGGATATATTAATTTCCAAATCCTCCTCCTAATGTGGTGACAAAGGCATGTTTGTGATAAAAATGCCATACCTGATGAAGTTTCATGGTACGGTAGGCCTTACTCAGTGACAGCTGTTGACACGTGGTCATTTTATGCTTTCATAGTCAGAAAAATCTTTACTATATTTCAAAGGACTAAACAACAAATTTCCTAAACACTAAATGAGCAATTCTCAAACTTTCTGGTCCACACACTTACTACAGACTCTAAACCAGAACCACCAAAATTTTTCCATAACAGACTACACGGTTAACTATTAGGCTTCTGGGCCACACAAGCTCCCTGTCACACATGCTACACCCTTTGCAAACATGCATGCCAATCCAAGACAGGCTAGACTGGGCCCCTGAATGGTGGTTGGCACGTCCTTGCTCTACCCCAGAGTTCTTACACCTGGCCCGCATTACAAGTAAAGCAACCATTGACTATCCAAACTAGGACACTCTGAATGGTGAACCGTGATGATAAAACCATTAAATATGTCATTATAATTGTTGCAAAGTAAAAAAAAAAAAAATCATTATCAATAAAGAAACAGTAATGCTTATGGGTACAGAGTTTCTCTTTGGGGTAATAAAAATATCCTTAAAAGACAGATAAAGGTGAGAGTCAAGCAACTCTGCTACTACATTAAAACCATTCAATTTAGTAGTTCAAAATGGTAAATGTCATGGTATTTGAGTTGTAACTCAAAGGTGTTATGTTTTCATTAATTAAAAGATCTGAACTTAAAAAAAAGTCTTAAGTTATAAACTCACTCCATGTAATAACTGACAGAAACCATTGGAGCAAGAACAAATACATCTTTAAGCAGAACTGTTTGACCTCTGTCTTGTTGCTTATTCTACCCAAGTTATAAGATCTGTTTCCACTGACCCACCAGTGGAGGGGAGGGGGTCTGGCAGTGTCACAGTCACTCAGAATGCACTGTAGAATGGCATTTCCCAACCCTACCCCCAGACTTGAAGTGGCTCCTTGTCCGAGCAACTCCTCTTCAAACACACTAGCAGGAAGTACCTTGCGGGCTGCCCTTAAAGGGAACTGCAAGAGTAGGGAAGAGAGAGAGACAGATTTCCTTCAATTGTCTTCTAAACCCAGCATCCATACATGACTACTCTGCTCAACGCGTATGTCAACTCACACACTCCCGGATGAAACCACGCAAGAAGCTGGGAGTACAGAGTGGGGCCCAGCAAGCCCATGCTGGCCTACTTTACTGCAACCATACATGTTAAGACTTTGTGGTCTAAAAGTCTAATAACTCGTGCCACTGTGCGACACTGAAATCACACAGGAAGTTCCAGGTTCAAATTCTGGGTTGACTGGGCACACCTGGGTGGAGTAAGGGGGAAGGGGAGGGTCAGCATCGTAAGACCTGTCAAAAGTTCCTGACTCCATTCCTCCCCTTTCTCCCTTTCTCAAGAAAGAAAAAAAAAAACTTAAGAAGTCTAGAAAGTTAGATGCTAAACTACAGGCAATGCCCACACCTGAACTAGAGACTTAAACTGGAATTGATCTAGGCACGCCGAAACGTCTGGTGGCCCTACTTGAACTATGGTAAGCCACCTTAATTAAACAGTCTTCCAACAGAAAAGACATACCAGTTAAATTTATTATGGTGAAATCCTCATGAAAATGCATTTATTTTATATCCTAAACCTTCCATGACTGAGTTAACGTCATCAGTTTTGTGAAATATATCCTATCCGAATACTAAACAATTCCTACCTATGGGATACCAATGAAGAAACTCACAGCAGAAACGTCTTTTAAAGAGTAGCAATGGTCACTTTGTGTTTTCTCCCGTGACTAGTAGAAATGTAAAATATGTCCTGCAGACACTAGCTTAGTAACAATAAAGCAATCAAGAAACAAAATGAGGATAAACAACTCCATTCCTAGATAGCTTCATTCTACCCCATGGCACGATTTATGAGATTACTTGGAAAGAAACAGACGCCGCACCTCGTAAGGCAGAAAGCCCAGCAACAGGACAGAATACAACTCACCAGCAATAACATGGACACCAAGAAGAGCCCATCGCGCCCCCTGCAGTACACCTGGGCCATACTTCCTCTTGCAAACCCAGAGAGCCCCTGCTCCCCCAACTCCTGCCTACAGCCCGAGAGGCTGTGGAGAACCCAGCTCCCTGTGAGGTCACATACTATGACCTCACATTCTCAGCAGAGTGCTCATTGTTGGAGTCTGTAATGTTTTCACAGCCCCAGTGAAAACAGGAGCCAGAACACAAGGGGCCCTGTTTATCTAGGGCATCGAAAACAATGCGGCCCAGCCTTGCCCACACTGGGCCGAGCAGCCTGGAGGGCTCTCTCCCGGGGTAACACCCCATTCTTGGTTCCTTGAACACACAAGACAGTGTCCTGGTCTGCTGAGTAGGCGATGCTTTGACTAGTTTGGGTTTTCCCTTCTTTTCTACACCTCAGTTTTATCCCCCATACTTTTCTTCATCAAATAATTTTACAGTCACATAGGGTGAAGTCCCTACCCTTTACTTAAATGTAGAGAGGACTTTCCAAGAGGGTCTTACTGTGCTCTAGAAAATGCTTCAGCAAGGCCATCCTTCACACCTCTGAGTAAAGGTGGCAACACACGCTCACCAAATGGGGATCAGATCACTGAATCTAATCACCAGGCCTTCTTGTGATCTTTACATCATACCAAGATTACTGGACTTCCCTCAATTTTTTTATTACACACCGTATACATGGGTTGGTTTGTTTGTTTTAGAGAGAGAGATTTTTGTTATAGGTTATGTACGCTCACCAGAGAGAGACAGAAAACTAGAAATCACCCCCCATTCTCCTCTCAGGATTTGGAGCATACGCATGAGTTTTAAGCCTCTGGCATGAGTGTTAAGCCTCTAGGTCTGGAACTTGAACTGTGGTCAACTACGTGGCGGGTCCAGCGGTGTAACCATTATGCCATCCACAGGTCTCCGTTTCTAAAGACCATTGTGTATGGGGACCAGCAGGTGACATGGTGGTTAAGATGCTAGACACTCCCACACGGCCAACCACAGTTAGGGTTCTAGACCTGGTAGCTTGATTTCTCACTTTTTCTTTCTCTCTTTCTCTCTCTCTCTCTCTCTCTCTGTATCTCTCTCTGATCAAATTAAAATTAAAAATGAATGAATAAATAAAATTAAAATAGGTAATTCTAAAATAAAAGACTATTGTGTAACCTACAAAGATGTGTAATGATTATATACAAATCATAAATTACAATACTTACAGAAAAAAAGACACAGTAATAAGATAAGCATTAATACTTTTTAAAAAATAAAGAATATCCAGCTAAATTTGAATTCTGATAAACAAAAAAAAAACTGCTTAGGATTCTTAAGTCCCAAATACAGGAGAGGAAGTATTTACACTAAATTATTAGTGAATATCATAAATGATTCATTACTTATCTAAATTCAAGTTTAACTGGTCATCCAACATGTCACCTGGCAGGCTTATCTCCAAAATGCTCTTCCTGAACTTTAGACAGAGTTCGCATAATGGTGTCCCTGACTGCCGATGGGTCAGTCCGTGTATTCACAATGAGATGCCTTCTGGGTTTGTTTTGACTTGCTTCTGTGATTTATTTTGTATTCCTTCTATTTTCTTGTATGATGTACAGATTCCTGTCTAATTTCTTCTAAATACAAGAAGAAAACCCTCTCTTCTCTCTATTGCCACCCTTCTTTCCCAACCTGCGCACCAGCGTCACAAATGTCAAACTATACCAACTTTACAAAGACCCTACACAAGATAAAAATCCACACTCTGGGGCCAGCCCTGCGGTCTAGTGGGTAAGGGAGCCAGACCCTCCGTGGCCAGCTCAAATCTCAGCCCTCGCTGCTTGAGTAACATTCCAGGCACATGTGCCCTAAATCCTGAGAGAAAGAAGGAAAGTGAGAAAGCACCCTCCTTGTGGGAGGACCACATTGTAATCCCTTCTCATTTCTCCTTTCAGGATTAGACACACACACACACACACGCACCCAGTGTCTTTTTTAAGTCACCAGGTCCGGGAATCAACCCATGCAGTGAGTCATGTGGGATCCAGTCACTTTAACCACACCGCCCGCTGGCTCTGGAGGGTGATCTCCCTCTCCCTCTCTCTGGTGAGTGCACACACCCTCGAGCACAAAAGACAAAAACAAACAAAGCTGGGTGTCAAAGGTCCCCTGCCCTACATTTATAATGTGTACCCCAAGACTTGGGCATAGAAAACACGTCACTTCATTGCATTTTACACATGAACGAGGCAAAGGCGTGAGAGAATCTCCACAAGGAGTGGGAAGAAATGGCTTCATGCAAGTGGAGCATCAGAAGCCCTTCGCTTTCTTGTCGTGGGAAGCCACTGAAGGTCTGAGAAGGGGCAAGGCCCGATCAGACATGGGTTTTGGTGAGATCATCTCTGTTTGGTGTATGGAGGGAAAAGCCCAGGGAGACAAACCAGAAGAGAGAAAACAGCTGGGAAAGGCCTGGAAACGGCAGGGTCAAGAGTCGAGAACTGGAGGGTCTCTGCAGGTGTAAAGGAAAAGGCTGCTTGGAAAGAAGTCGCAAAAGGAAAAACACATGGACGCAATGGGGGGGTTGGGATGCACAGGGAGTGGCGCTCGGGGAGGGTGGAGGCGAACTCTTAGAACTGGGTGGAAAGTGACTGTGATGTCGCCAAGGTCATAAATGCAGCCGCCTCTCCTTACCTGTGCTTTTACATTCTGCAGTTTATTTACCTGGGGTCCAGAGTCAGTGGAAATGCTCAGAAATAAACCACCCCCAAAGTTTTAAACCATGCCATTCTGAGAAGCGTGGTGCAACCTCTGGCAACCTGGCTCTGTCCCCCTTGGGACATGAACCACCCGGTGTTCAGAAATCCATGCAGTATAGACATGTGCATACAGGAACAAACGGTGAGCATGGGGTTCAGTACTACCCACGGTTTCAGGGTAGTCTTTCTGTCTCTCTTCAGCACAGAGGCCAAAATCTACTGGGGTCTTGGACATGCCCCATGGATGAGGGATGCTGTGCAGGAGAAGAGGGATGTATACAGCGTGTGTGTGCACAGACAGCAACGGGAGACGGAAGGGAAGAAGCGTGAGTTCTGTCCCAGAGCACAGTAAGTAGGAGGTGTCCACAGGTAACCCAGGCAGAGCTGTCTGATAGGCATGGCAACCACCCACTACTCTGGAATTCAGTGAAGGTGCAGTGTCTGCCCCACTCTGGTGGGGGGAGCCCCGAATGTGCCAGGAAACGTCTAGCACTGTTCTCACTGAACGGGATTCCGATTACACTCTAAGGGTGATGAGACCTCCTTTCATTTGTTAAGAAAATTCCACTTGGGAGTGTTCCGCTTGCCAGTAACAAGCATCAGTTTAGAAAATGCTAAAAGTATCTGCAAGGAGCTCCAACTGGACTCTCCAAGTTCAAACACTGATCCCAATGACACAGTCTGTGGGACCTCGGGAAGTTCCGTATTTATCTCCGAGAGCTTCAGTTTCTTCTGGTTATAAAACGGAGATAGCAGTGCCAACTTCACAAGATGAAGAGCACAAAAAGGTCCACGAAAAAGGCTTAGGGCGGTGTCTGGCACCAAGCAAAAACTGAGCAAATAGCACTGCCAGTACCAGATCCACTTCATCCCCACTCCACCCTGCACCATTATTACAATTACTAGGTTAGGGGCTGGCAGGTCGCATGATGGTTAAGGCGCTGGACTCCCACATGGCTGACCGTAGTTTGAGTCCCAGACCTGGCACCTTGTTTTCTTTCTCTCTGGTCAAACTGAAGAATAATAAATAAAATTAAATGAATAATTTTTTAAAAGATTACTAGTTTCTGATCATCACATGTGATAATTCATTTGACAGCATCTTATTAAATTTAAATCATTATATAAATATTAATTAAGAATTGGCAGAATTCATACTCGACTTTTTTTTTCTTTTTTTGGAGAGGTTTTTGCTATAGGGCATGTGCACTGTCCAGAAAAACAGAGAGAGTCAGAGAGACAGAAAGCAAAAAAGCACCCCCCCGGGGGGGATGGTCACGCCACAATCCCTTCTCCTCCATTCTCCTCTTGGGGTCTTGGGCACGCACGTACACGCGCCCGGAGTGAGTTTTAAACCACCAGGTCCGGGACACAAACCGCAGTCGACTACGTGAGAGTCCAGCGACATAGCCATTACGCAACTGCTGGTCCCAATTCATACTTGACTTTTAAGGACGATTGCTTCCCAGAACCCTATTTAGGAAATTTCCATAAAGTATATGCCCTAGAAGAAATTGCATCTTATCTATGACTTATAGGCTTTTGTAAAGGAAATGAACAAAACTTAATTCTGGAAGCTCCTAATAGTTATTTCTCTCTTTAGCGCAGGGGCCAAAATTCAGTCTCTCTCAATGACAGATTTTAGTACATGTCGCCTAGCTGTTCAGCCCCCAGGATACCTTTCAAACTTCATTTACCCAGGTCTGCATTCAGTATTCCAGAAGAGGGCACCAACGTGTAAGGTAAGACACTGACTGACCTCACTAACGGAGAAAGGATGCGTTTGCCAGGGGGCCCGCTGGTTTCTAATAAATAACTGGACCCCCCCCCCCCCCCAGGAGCAACATCTCGGAGCATGGTCTAGATGATGCTGGGTTTCCTTTCGTTTTTTGATGTCCCAGTGTGTTTGCTTTTGTTCTATGCCAAGTGGAGGCTCTGCTGAGCCAGCTCGCTCACATAATCAATGCCTGTAATTTATCAAGTAAACCTTAATAAAATCGAACTGCAAAACTTTCAGATGAATAACTTGCAAAGCAACTATGACTAGCTTGATAAATTAAAGATGCAAAAACACTTCCGTGTCCTTTATTGGCACAGAAGCTCCTCAGAGGGACCAGCAAGCCCCAGGGCCAGTGGACGGACAAGAAAGGAGGAAAGGGAGAGCGAATCATCTGCCATCGGACGGCCTGTTTTCCTGGAATGTCCCGAGATGTTGCTGGGTCTTCTCTCTCCGTGTGTTCTCTGGATTCAGTCATAATTTGGATATGCTCACTGGGCATTCGGAAGAGGATGGTTCTCGCAGGGATGATGACAATGATTTGATTTGATTTTGCCATAGGGTGCACGCACTTGCCGGAGAGAGACAGAGAGTCGGAAAGTGAGAAATTACCCCCCAGGGGACAGGGCCACACTGCAGTCTCTTCTTCTTGTGATCTTTGGTGCACGGTTACACAGGTGCCCAGCAGGACTTTCAAGCCACCGGGTCTGGGACTCAAGTCACAGTCGGCCCTGTGGGAGTCCAGTGTCTGAACCTCTACACCACCTGCTGGCCCTGACACTCCGACCTTAAGGTCATACGGTTTGTTCAGTGTTACTCATGCCCAAGAGCTGGCGTGCCTGCTCCATTCCTGTGACCCGCTTCCTGATAAACACACACCTAAGAGTACACCTCAGCCAGGAAAGCCCCCCTCTACCTCACAGGCGGTGACGAGTTAGAAGGTGTGCCCTAATCCAAGCTGAGGTCATCCCATTGTTGTTATATGTTTGGTTTTTCCCCCTTTTTTTTTTTTATGAGAGAGAGTTTTTTGCTATAAGGTACATGTGCTGTAGGGCACAGGCACTCGCCAGAGAGACAGAAAGTGAGAAATCACCCCGTGGAGGGATGGCCATGCTGCAATTCCTTCTCTTCCATGATCCTCTTTGGATCTGGAGCACACAGGCACATATGCCTGGAATAAGTGTCAAGCTGCCGGGTCTGGGACTTGAACTGCTGTGGACAATGTGGGAGTCCAGCAACATAACCATTATGCCATCTGCTGGTCCCTACTTATCTATTAAACAAACAAACAAACAAACAAACAAAACCCTCATACCTAGTTCTCAAAAGTTAAACCTAAAAATTATGGGTAACTAATCCTCATGAGAAAAACTACAAAATAAATGGATTTGTTATGAATTAATTAAGACCAGTATTTACAATCAGTGCCTAACAAGTTAAATGAAAACTCTTGGCTTTTTCCTAATCACGCTGAATAACATTAATTCTTCTTCTCGTTCTTGCACCAGTGTTAGTAGAAATGAAGACTATTTTACCAGCTCACTAAAACAATGCTGCAACAGCTTTATCAACCTTAGAGACTCTGGAGACTCAAGCATATGAAGAAGTTCTGAATTATCAATCTCCAACAACATGCCAATGATTTTACCAGCAAGAGTAGGGTGCATGGCTTGAATAAGAGGAAACAGCCATTCACCCAACATTTGCTTTTGCTCTTGAGGAGGGGCAGATGCCAACATGGAAGCAGTCAAAGGTTCCTGAGCTTGTACATGAACAGCAGGCTGTTGCATGGTAACTTGCGGCTGTGCATTAAGATGTTGAGGATCGCGAATTCCCGCTGCATATTTCTATTGTGGAACGCTGCGGACAGCAGGAGTAGCTGCAGCAGCAGCAGCTGCAGGACGTGGACCTATTGTCTGTGTTGATGTGTTAGCAACACGTTGTGTTGACATGACTCATGGCCCACCAAGCTAAAGAGGCCCAGAAAGCAGTTAACAGTGCCACTGGTGTTCCAACTGTTTAAAATTGATCAGGGATCACGAAAAGAAACTTATGCTTCACTGAAGAAAAATATCTAAACATCGAAAAACTTAAATATTATGGGAAAAAAACATTGCAAAATATAAAATAAACAAAAAAAGGAAAGGAAACTTTGAACCTTATGTACCGAGCAAATGCCAGGTCTAGCAAACATAATGCTAGTCCTAGATTACTTACTGATTTAAAAACAACAACAAAAAAAGTAAAATATAAAAACAAATTAATGTTTTATAGATCCTGAAAAAATAATTTTCAGCAAAGTACAAAAATTTAAAGCATTCCTTTCTTTAATTTTGTAATTCTTTACTGTGGAATAGCTCAGGGTGTCGGTCTGTTTTAAGTAACAGAATTGATAACTGAGCAAGGAAACGTAATTTGGATTATAAAATTCTTGCTTTAATAAAAATTCATTAAACATTGAAAAAAACCAACGCTGCAGATATTAAATAGCTATGTCACTTTCGTTCCAAATATTGGAACCCCCCTCTCTCTCTCTCTCTCTCTCTCTCTCTCTCTCACACACACACACACACACACACACACACAAAATTTTAAAAACTGCAATTCCTGACACTTGTGAATTTCTCTTCCCATGTCTTCAAACAACCATTTTTATTTTGAATCATAATCTAGTCCATCACTTCAAGCTTCATATTGTGAGAAGATGAAAGGGAAAAAGCAAGTGTCTAAAAGAATAAATAACCCTTTGTACTATTTAAAAAAAAAAAAAAAAGTAGAAAGAGCAGTGCTCAGAGTCGTCCTTGACCTCTAAACCCGCAGTGCAGGGTTGCCAGGTGGCTAAAAGCGCTGAGCAGAGGTAAAGCGCAGGCTCAGAAGTTTCTCAGGAAGAAGCGTTGCGCTTTGTTCAGCCTGGGTACAGGCTTCGCTCTCCAGCCACGCACGTCTAGCTATTCTCTGTGGGACACTCCCCCTGTGAAACCAGCATCCGAACTGTTGCCAAGGTGCCAGAGTGAGAAGATGCTTTCTGTACCACAGACACTTTGACTTAGGAGCGGCCATGGGAAGGTTTTAGGTGATCTGAGCCCAGCAGCTGCCCCAGGCAGTGACCAGGAGACCTGGGAGAACAGCAGGCAGAGGGAGGTCTGGTCACAAAGGTGCCCTCCTAAAAAGGTCAGACCTGCAGAGCCTGAACAGAATCTGTCCCCTCCCCACTCCACTCGCTCCCAGGGCACCGCTGGGCATCTGAGTGTAGGACACACCCATGTCATTTCCTCCAAGGACAGCCTATCCCCTGGACTGGGCTCTGACACCCCTCGACCCCACCCCAAGGTGGACAAGCACTCCTGAGACCAATCCCCCACCTAGCTGCAAAAATACAGTACAAACACAGACGACGGCAGCTTTACAAGGGGAGAGCCACGACCAGGCTGTGACGTCCTGGGCAAAACTGTCCATCTCATCTCTCGTCTGACACCCCCCTGGTGACAGTCTCTGCCTCCTGACCTAAATGCCAGACGCTGTCGACAGGAGCCACTTAGCAAGGCCTGACTATCTGCCGCCAGAGGGCGTGTCAGAGACGAGCCCAGAGCCTAGCCGGCACTCACCTGGGACCTGTGACTTCAGAGAGCAGTGACATTTCAGAATGAAACTCATCACACAGGTCAGGTACGGGCCTCACTAGTGTTCCAACCCCATTCCTAGCTCATGGTTCTTTTAAAATAAAAAACACCTGTCAGATGTCCAACTTCAAGCATCTTTCAGTTTACAGCAGAAGAGTTTGCTTAACCAGGCTTCTCCCGGGTCAGGCCATGGTCTAACCCCATCCCAGTACATGTGCTCACTCAGAAATGGCAACCCAGCCAATCAGCACCAACAAGTTTTTATTTAAGCTTTACTTTTCAATTATGTTTATGAGCACAAACAGCAACACTACCACCAAACTGGCCACACCGATAGCGAGAAAAAGACCTGAGAAGCCAATCAAACCACCTACCAGTCTGGGACTTCCACTCGAAGAACACGCCCCTTCCTTCGGGGTGGGTAGAAAACAGAATTCGCATTGGCTCCAGTCCTGAAACTCATTGTCAAAATCTCTCTTACGAGTACAGTCAAATATCTAGACAGTCTTCACGTCTCATTCTGAATTCCCATCACTGGAGCAAGGGCTGATAAGTTCCAAACATCCAGTCCTACTAAGAAGTCTTCACTCCAGCCAGTTAAAAAAAAAAAAAAAAAAAAAAAAAACAAAAAACGAACAGGCCCGGTGGCAGTGACAGCAGAGCTGTGACTTCTCCCTGACATGTATCCACCAGAGGTGTTAAAGCCCTGTCCCACCGAGCAGCAGGCTGACCGCTGGGTCCTGCACAGGAGATCCTAAATTCTGCACCTTGCTGCAATGTCACCAGGTCCAAGTCATCTAAGCAATGACGTTTCTGCACCTTGTCACAGTGCTGTCACATGCTATTCACTTCACAGCAACCAAAACACTTGCAGAAGTAGCTGCCGCTGATACCACCTAAAGCTTGTCGAAGTTTGGCAGAAAGTGCATCGTTACACAAGGATAGCACCACCTGCACGCGCTTGTACAATGACACGTGGTGCTTACACTAAACACGCGTGCGCACCCCACCCATGTTCACAAAGGTCTCCTCATACTCTCATGAGGGGGCCTGGAAAGTGTTAGAAACGTGACAGAGGAACAAGTGAGGCTCAGAAAGGTTAAGTAATTTTCTCAGAAACTCAGAGCTCCCTATTGCCAGAATTGAACTGCCTTTGTCCAGTCCTAGAGTTCTTTGCCCAGTAAACAATCCCCTGCCCTGACACAGAGCCGAGATAGAAGGCAGGCAAATGGCCAGGAGGAAAAAGAACTATAGGTTTGGAGGCTCAAACGCTCCAAGGTTCAAGTCTCAGCTCCACCAAATTATGTCCCTTTCTCAGCCTCCGTCTCCTCATCTGTAAGGAAAATTAATCACTCAAAAACAGGCCTCGCCATGGAGCTGCCACTCAGCAGACTGGGACACAGAGGAGGCTGAGGTTCGACTCCCAGCCCACTCACAAAGACAAGCACTGTGGGGTAAGCCTGCTCCAGGGACTCGGGGCTGAGGTAGAAGAAGGCAAGCGGGCAGCCAGAATGGGCACCACAAGGCCAGTCAACGAGCCAGCTGTGGAGGTGTGGGTCTGCAGACCCAGCTACACAGGGGCTGAGGCAGGAGGACAGCAGCACAGCAAAACCTTCTCCGAAGTAACATTAATAATCCTGAAATCTTTTTCAAGCTTTAATGGCAGAACTCCCAGAGTCCTTAATTTTACAAAAAAGAAACAGGGAAAAAAATTTTCCTACAACTCTCCAGAGTACATGCAGGGGTCATCTACCCATGCTGAACACACACACCATGGTAAATGCTATGGAGAAATCTGCAGTTGGGGCCAGCAGGTGGCATGTGATTAGGGTGCTAGACTTCCACATAGCCAAAGGCGGTTTCAGTCCTGGACCCGGCAGCTTGAAACTCACACCAGTGTGTGTGTGCATGTGTGTGCAAAACCCTGAAAGGAGACTGGAGGAGAAGAGATTGTAATGTGACCATCCCCCCTGGGTG
>NW_006200423.1:2002572-2028927 GCF_000334495.1 Tupaia belangeri chinensis
CTGTCTCTCTGGCGTGCATGCATCCTCTATAGAAAAAAATCTCTCTTAAAAAAAAAAAAAAAGGAGAGACTAAGAAGGCTTTGTTCTATACCTGATTGCAATACAGACATCTGATAGACAAACAAAATGCCCCTCGGAATATCAATACACAGCACTTCAGGCCAGCATGCTGGGGTGACATCATCAGTGAGGCCCAGTCTCTGAACAAATAAGGGGACAAGAGTCACCCTGTTTTATTATTTTAAATGTTTTCTTATCCATGATAGCAAGCATGCATGCACGTCTGACAGTGAGTGTGAAAGACAGACAGATGCACACCCTCCACAGGGCCTGGTCACACAGCAATTGCCTGCCTCTTGTCCTCCGTCACATACTGGACACTCGCATGTGTGCCAAATGTATTTCGGGCTGACCGGGCCAGGCATTCAAACTGCAGTTGCCATGTGAGCCCTGGCTTCTCTTAAGCAATGCCTCAGTACTGTGCCACGGGGCCAGCCAAGAGTCATCCTCTTTTAATATGCCCCCCAAAATAGTATTCTATAAAATCCTAGTGCTCTAGGTGCTGAAAATTCGAGCTATTAAAACTGACCCATTTTAACTCTCTCAAACTTACCTGTCCGAGAATTCTTCTGTGCTAGGAAGACCAACTAGCACCTAGAGAAACTGCCTTCATTGCACTGTTGTCCTCGCTAGTGTGGCTTCCCAAACTCACAGATACATTAGGGTTACGTGGAGCTGTCTGTGTCCCCAAAGCTTTAAACGTGTTGGCAATGTTGGAATGTTGGAGAGAGTTGGTTCACGGCCACTTCATTTGATCGGATGCTTGAGCTGTTCTCTCCTCCCTTGGAGCAAAAGGTACCTGAGAGTTAACTTATGTGTCAACTTGACTGGGCTCTGGGATGCCCAGATATCTGGTCAAACATTACTCGGGGTGTGTTTGTAGGGGGTGGAGGGAGGTTCAAAAAGAGATTAGTATTTCAGATGGGCCTTCCCCATCAGGTGGCTGTCATCCAATCCCTTGAGGGCCTGAATATAACAAAAGACTGAGGAAGAGTGAACTCAATCTCTGCCTGAACTGCATAGATTGACAACCGAGATTTTCTGCCCTGTGGGGCTCCTGGTACTCAGGGCTTCAGTCTGGACTGTACTCTACATCATTGGCACTCAGGCCTTTAGACCGCACCCACTGCTTTCCTGGGTCTCCAGCCCACAGCGACAGATCGTGGGACTTCTTAGAGTCCATAATCACATGAGCCAATTCCAGTAATAAATTTCCTTCCATTGAGTCACTGGGAAAGTTGTGATGCATTTTTGCATAGAAAAACATAGAAAAATACATCATGAATCTCCTGATGACCTAATAGATAGGTAAATAGGTATCTCTTGTTGGTTCCATTTTTCTGGAAAATCTTATTGTAAGTACATTTTTCATATGAATTGGTTCAGTCTTTGGATCCCAAAAGAATTATATCAGCAGCAATTTCCCTTCGAACTTCTAAAATCCTGCTTCCTACAGGGCTCATCACATGGTAGTGTCTCATTACCTGAGTATTATCTTACATTCTCTGTGACTTAAACAAGCTCCTTCCAAAAAATCTTTTGTACCTTTTCCTTGGGAAAATAAATAGAAACGTTGCCATTAAGGAGGAGAAGAGTCATATTACATACAACCAATTCCAGGAACATCCACTGCGTTATCTTTGAAGTTTGAAGAATGCATGTCAGCCTCCAGGACTTTGGCCAAGGCCTTTTGGAAAAATGTTAAAGGTTTTGCTTTTTATTTTTAAAACTCTAATTATGGTTATACACACCCAGGGTCAACTTCCAGGCTGTCCTCACAACACTGAGATGAATCTTTCGATAGCCAGAGCAGTGTGCCTTGTTCCTTTCAAATGCACTCTAAGTCTGGGCCTTAAGTTCTGTAAGGTAATTAACCTCAGCTCACACCAAAGTGATACAAACAGTATGATGGGTCTGACACTGCTCTGCACAAGGGTAACATCAGAGTTGAGTTCAGAGGCTTAAGGGGAAGACAGAGCTGCCTACCACCAATAAAGTGCCCCCTCTGACTTCAGTTCCTAAGGACTCATGCCTTCCACAAGGCGCTGTACAAATACAGAGCACCATACGCTTCCAATACCAAGGATTTCACAGTCGAGGGAGTGAAGACAAAGTTTGTACAAGTAACTGAAGCAATTTGGAAGTTTTCTGTTTGGTTTGGTTTTTATGCTATAAGGCACATGTGCTTGCTGGAGAAACAGGGACAGAAAGTGAGAAATCATCCCACAGGAGGCATGGCCACACCACAATCACTTCTCCTTTCTCCAATCTTGGGGATTTTGGACACGCACGCAGGCACATGCACATGTACCCAGCATGAGTTTCAAGTAACCAGGTCCAGAACTCAAACTCAAGTCAGCCATGTGGGAGTCCAGTGCCTTAACCACTACGCTACCTGCTAGCCCTGGGAGATGTTACATCTTGCACAACTAGGACCGGAAGGTAACATTTTCCAGGTGGACACAGGTTCTCCCAGCACAGGGAATAGCCCACATAGTTGTGGGGTATAAAAGCACATGACTTGGGGCCAGCTGAGGGTGCAGTGGAATGTAGTGGACTGGACCTATATGGGAAGACGCCAAGTTCACGCCCCAGAGTCTCCCTGTGCAGCCCAGGAGTGTACGTACGTAGTTGTGAGCCAGACTGATGGAGGCTGGCCTTTTTACTCTCCCTCTCTCTTGAAATAAACTTCTTAAGAAAAAAAAAGCTCTAAAACTGGGACCAGCAGGTTGCCTAGTGGTTAAGGCGTGAGACTCCCACGTGGTCAACTGTGGTTCAAGTTTCAGATCCGGTGACTTGAAACTCATGCTGGGTGGGCATGTGTGTGTGCCAAAAATCCCAAGGGGAGAATGGAGAAGAGACTGCATCACGGCTATCCCCCTGGGGGTTGATTTCTTACTCTTTCTCCCCAGAGTGCTTTATAGCAAAAGTCTCTTTAAAAAATGTTCTAAGGCTACAAGACTTGTCCAAAGCACTACAAGAGGCCAGTGTCACCAGGAGACAGAGATGAGGGTGGAATGATCAGGTAATAGAGCCAGGAAGAGACTTGTAGCAGACAAGGAAAAGAACCAGACCCGAGAGCAAGAACTAGTGCATTAGGGAAGGTGGGTGGATTAGGTCAGCTGGAATTTTTACAGTGCTCAGAACAGTATCTGGCAAATAAGCACTGTGACTGAAGGGCGACACTGAAGACAGGGGCCACTTAGGCTCAGCACAAGTCCAGGGACAGATAAGCAGGACTCCACAGGAGGAGATGAGCACAGGGCCCAGGGAGCAGACTGTGAGAAAAGAATAAACTGGTAGAATGCTGGGGCCAGGGATAAACGGAAAACGTCGGAAAGGGAGGAACGGAGGATTTCGAGGCTTCTGACCGTTGAGAAAGTCACGGTACTTTTGGCTGGCCCTCAACCAGGGTAAGTATAAGTCAGATGGTCTGCAGAGGTGGAAAATGGGTTTGTCTGTTTTCACTTGCCAGAGAGCACGTAGGCTCACCAGAAAGTTACAGACTAGAGACAGCAAAAGGGAGGCTCCATTCCCCCAGCGGGGCGTGGGCATGCCACAATCCCTTCTCCTCCACTTCTCCATTCTGTCGGGATCTGGGGCACACATGCACCCACACCCAGTGTATTTCTCAAGCTGTCAGGGCCAGCGCTAGGACCACATGGTCGGCTGTGTGGGATCTAGCTCCCTTAACTACTAGGCCATGGAGCCAACCCAGTTATTTATAATTTTTTTAAGTAAGAAATCATGAGCTTATACTTTGATGCTGGGAAGAACTTAGGTTTCTGTCCTGTTTCAGAAAATAGATTCTTTCAACCTAAACCATCTCTGAAGACAGAGCATGCTCTCCCGGGGCAAAGCCAATACCACGCTCAGCTTTGGAAAACACCCACAGGAGCCATGTGCTGGTGATGGGGCTATGCTGACATGATTCCAGGCGGAGACTCGGTAGAGAGCTGAGAACACCAGACTGAGGTCCAGAAAGCTGGTGGCAGCAGAGCAACTCAGTGGTTAAAAGCAAGACCTTGGGACTCAGACCACCTTGGTTCCACTCCTGGTTCTGACATTTGCTAGCTGTGCAAAGACGGCCAAGTTCCTCAACCTCTCTGTGCATCCGTTACTCACCTATAAACTGGGAAACGGGTGGTGCACACACCGCAGCTGTTACTGCTGGCCTCACTCCGAAGCCTAAAAGCTGCATGACCTCAGTCAGGTCACCTGACGTCTCACTTGCCTCATTGTAAAGTCCATTCCTTTCTTTTTCTAAGGTTTTTGAGACAGGGCTCATGCACTTGCTGGAGAGAGTGAGGGGGGAAGTGAGAAACCCCCCTGGGGAGGGATGGCCATGATGCAGTCCTTTCTCTTCCATTGTGATTTTCCCAGCTGTCAAAATCTCCTCCTGGGATTCTGAGCGTGTGTACACACACACACACACACACACACACACACACACCTGGCATGACTTTCAAGCTGCCAGGCCCAGGACTCAAACTGTGGTCTGCCAGTGCCTTAACCACTCTGCCACCTGCTGACCCCTTAAAGTCCATTGTTAAAGAAAGGATTAAGTTCAAGCCCTTGTACAGATCTAGAATTGCCCTAAACTTAAACAGCACTTCATCAACCCACTATGCCAGAACTAGCTGTCTCCACCTGCTTAATTCCGTTAGTCACACGGGAGTTTCACGTCCAGATGGCTTGGTCACCACGTATGAGTTTATGACTCCCTGTGCAGTTCTGAGTTCGACATTCTGTGAAACCGCCGGCTTCTTCGTGAAAACACAGCATGAATAACTAGATACAGAAAATAACCGAGAGTTCTTGGTCTTCCTACTTACAGATTCAGCCCTGAGTTCCCAGTTTGTGCTTTGTACTAACAGAATCACTACGACAACGCAGAAGGTGCAAGTATGGGAGGAAAGGTAAGTCCACTGGAAAGAGAAGAGTTGAGACCTCCTTGTAGTCACTTCTAGAAATATTTTCATCAACTGGTACACAGGCTCGCAAGAGCAAAGCTTCCTGTTTTCTTGTCAACTAATAGCACTAAATATTAACTACTGGTACACACACTTCCTGTTTTTTTTTCCTCCTAATGCCTTTTAAAATATGCCTCTATTATGGATGAGGTTCCAGACTTGCCGAGCAAACCTGCTGTTCAGATGTTGTCAGAGGCCGGGAAATGCATTGCTGCAAGCCCTAAGAGCAGAGAGATGAAAGGATAAAAGCTCCAAGCACTCCAAGCACGGGGCTGCGCTTCCCTTCACGCTCCAGGTCTCAAGCCCATCATGCATGAGGCCGCCTTTCCCATCTCAGGGCTCTGCGCTCCACGCCCGCAACAGGAGCGAGCCTTTCCCTCGGGTCACGGTGGGTTCCAACGCAGGTGAAGCTGACGTGTTTCAGGCACACGCTGTCCCTGCCCCTTTAGACTCCCCCAGCTTCCCTCACTTCACTAACTTGCTAATCCAGGCGGCTTCCTACTCCCTCCAGTTCACCACTGAATGTCCAGCAATGCCCCACACCCCTCTCTTAACTAACTCACGACTTACTGAGTGACTACTTCCCAGGCACAATGGTCACCAACGCAGATCCATCCTCAAGACACTCATTTTTTAAAGAATTATTTTATTTACCTTTGTTTTTGTTTTGTTTTGTTTTGTGTTTTTTGGGAGAGGTTTTTGCTATAGGGTGTGTGTGCTCACCTGAAAGACAGACAGAGACAGAAAGCAAGAAATCAGCCCCCAGGGGGGATGGCCATACTGCAATCCCTTCTCCTCCATTCTCCTCTCAGGATCTTGGGCATGCACGTACACATGCCCGTCATGAGTTTAAGCCACTGGGTCCAGGACTCGAACCACGGTCATCTACATGGGAGTTCAGTGACATAGCCATTACACTAACTGCTGGTCCCAACTTTGTTTAGTTTTACTTGACCAGAGAGAGACCAAGTGAGAGAGTGAGAGTGACAGAATATGAGAGAGGTGATTTCTCACTGTCTATCTTTCTGGTAAGTGCATAAGCACTATAGCAAAAACCTCTCAAAAAAAAAAAAAAAAAGAAAGAAAGAAAGAATGAACAAACAAATAAACATGCTAGGAACATGTGCATGTATGTCCCAAATCCCAATGGGATGGAGGGAAAAAAGGACTGTGGTGTGACCATGTCTCTTTGGGAGTGATTTCTCTGTCTCTCTCTCTATCGCAAGCACATATATCCTCTGGCAATGAAAAAGAAACAGCTAAAAAAGCACTTCCAGGGCCAGCAGGTGGCGTGGTGGAACTAGACGCTCCCACGTAGTCAACTGTGATTGGAGTTCCAGACCTGGTGGCTTTTTTTCCTCACTTCCGTTCTCTTTATGTGTCTTTCTCTGGTCAAATGAAAATGAATGAATGAATAAAATAAAATTAATAATAATAAAGAGCAATTGTAATAATGTTATTTTAAACAAAATACAGGATGCACTAGGACACACCCTAGGAGGAGGATGTATTACCTAGCTTAAGGAAATCAGCCTTCCTGGAGAAAGTGATGCTGGAGTTGACCATGGTAAGAGTGGGGGTAAGCAGAAAAGCCCCAGGCAAGACATATTTGAGAACGCAAAGGAGATTGCTGTGGTGGAAGCTGATGGGAGGGAAGGGAGGAGGCCCACGGAGCCTGCAGAGGATGACACTCGAAGGAGCAGCCGCTTTCATGAAGGCGTGTGCTGAGACCACCCCCCCCCCAAGTCCACTGGTTTAAGGACCCTTTCTCAATTCCCGGTGGGAGGCCAGTATTTTCGCTTTTATTAGAAAATAATCAGATAACCAAATCTATGACATACTACATTAAGCAGATAAAATATGTCAACAGAAAGGATCTCAGGAACATTTTTTTAAGAGATATTTTTGTTATAAGGCATATGCGCTCACTGGAGAGACAAAGACAGACAGAAAGTGAGAAATTATGGTCATGCCACAATCCCTTTTTCATGCTCCTCTCGGGATCTTGGGCATACATGCCCAGCATGAGTTTTAAGTCACTGGGTCTGGGACTCGAACTATGGTCAACTACATTGGAGTCCAGCAACATAACCATTACAGCATCTGCTGGTTCCCTCAGGAACATTGGAACAGGGGCTTTTCATGGCAATACTTGTGTCACTTTGACAAAACTGACTAAAACATGAAAACATGGGGGTCCCTGACAAGCCTATGGAGAAAATCTTTTGGATTTTCCCACCCGTTTCATTTACCTGTATTTACTACGTGAGTCACCCAAGCATTCTGCTGATCTAATCCGACTGCCACCAACAAAATACGACAGTGTCAGAACTGAGCTCCGTTCCCTCACAAGAACTGTTAGCCTCATTCCAAAAGATCTAGCACAATAAACTGAGAAAAAGAAACGGAAGAGGAAGAAATAAAATGGTCATTTCTTGCAGGTGTTATGAGTGTTTACATGTACCCCTCAAAAGTACTAAGAAAGAAGTGTGCTCATGCACTTCTCCAGAGAACTGGGTCCTGTGTGGTGACCGTGGCCTGGTCAGCCTGAAATGTGCCAGGCGTGCGTATGAGTGCCCGAGACCAACAGGCCGGAGGCCTCAAGTAGGGGACGGCAGCATGACCAGGTTCCAAGGAAGGTGCTCATTTCTCTTTTAGCATGCACATTTACACACGCCATCATGAATAGAAAATAAAAGAAGGTCAACGAATAAGATGATGTGTGGGAACAATGCTGTCCCATCTCCAAGTACAAGTGAAGGCATTCGGGTCGTGTTTTTGCTCCCAAGTCAGGAAAGAGAGAAAGGCCCCTGGGTAACGCCGACAGCTGTGAATTCCAGGAAGCGTCCTGGGTGTGGGGACCCTGCACTGACCAGCAAGCGTCCTGGGTGCGGGGGCCCTGCGCTGACCAGCGCACACCATCCCTGTCCCCGTGTGGCTCCCAGGGTAGAGGACTCATGGGTGCACGGTGGCGGGGGGGGCGGCAAGAGCAACATGAAGCCCTGTGGGGAATGAACGTGGACTTTCAGAGAAGGGAGCCAGAGAAGGGAGCCAGGCGAGTAAGTGCACACTCATGTATAAGGAAGCTTCGGAAGGAGCAGTGGAGGGCCGGACTGTCAGGGAGGGGGCACTCCTGAAAGAAAGCAGAGCAAGGACCTAGAACCACCTGATGTGCCCAAAGAAGGGCAAAGAGGCCAAGGCAGCTGCTGCCAGTGAGCAGAAGAGTGGCGGAGACAGCGCATGAGGCAGGGGGTGTGGTGAGGCGGAGCCCGCAGGGACATGCAGGCCACGGGAAGGACTCAGGCTTGTACTCCAGGTGAGATGGAAAGGCGGGACCAAAAAGGGACTACAGGACACTAGTCAAAAGGACACTGTAACCAACCAGATAAAATAAACATCAGTATGTGTACTGTGACACGGTGTGACGGTTTGGGCAATGGCTTGTCCCCCCGAGGTCCATGCTTTCTGAATCTGGAGGTCCCCTAAAAAGTCCTAAGTTAGGACTGGGACTTTACCTACTGTAAAGGTGTTACGTGAAAACTTAATTCCCTCATGGCATCCCGGGGTGGGGCCCTCGGGCGTGATCAAGTCATGAAGGAGCCGCTGTGACTGGGTTCCGGTGCTTATATAAGGAGAAGGGAGCAGGGAGAAGCCGCATGGATGCACACCACGCAGGGCTCAGCTGAACATTTCACCTGAAGACATTCTGTGATCCTTCAGGCTTCCAGCCACCTGAACTGTGTGCTTGCAAATAGACCTTTCCTTTCTGAATAAATCACCCTGCCTCTGGTACTTCTGTTAGCAACACGGGGACCCCCTAAACACCTGGATCACAGTGGCAGTGAGTATGAAGAGCGTTGAGCTGTGAGCAGTTTGAAGGCAGCGTTAACCTGCTCGCTGGCATGCTGTGTATTGAAGACCCAGAGAAATCACCCGACGAGATGCTGAATAGGGGCTCGAGGCACCCGACACTTACAGGTCTGCCAAAGTACGTGTTACCCTGAAATCACACGTTACACGTGCGAGTTACACTTGGATGATGCATGGTAGAATCCATAACTACCGGAATCAGACATGCTCATTCAGATATTCCCTGCCATTATCCCACACATCGCCAGGGCTGTCTGCACTATACTTTGCAAAGCAGTCATTTTAAACAAACACGAGACATTTATATGGCAGTGTACCAGACAAACAGTAATTAATTCATGTAGATTCTACCTCTCTGCACATGTACAAACACATACACAGAGACTGGACATGCATAGAGCAATATGGTAAGAGTATTACTTTATTAGGGGTAGACTAGAAGATTTTCTTCCCAGAGGTTTTTAAAGTGTCTTCCATGAATATATACTTCAATTCCATAAATTCCTTTAGTACATACAGTTGGGTTTTTTTAAGTATACATGCTAATCTTCATCAAGTTGCTTCTGGTTTGACCTGACGAGAAGGCTATTAAGTATACATCCAGAACAAGGGGGAGAAAAAGGAGCTAGGTCGGAGGCCTACGAGGCAGGGATGAGGAGTTATGCTCAGAAACCAGCAACTAGAATCACAGAAAGCATATATAATCCTATAAACTCAGCAGATGGCACCCCAGGCAAAGTCACAATCCAGAAAGTGACAGAAAGCAAATGCTCAGAGATGCTCTCGACCAAGACACTACCAAAGTCTTGGCCACTCACTGGTCAGGGGCTGCTCTCCACCGAGACGCCACAGCATGCGGCAGACAAGTCTTCCTGGCCCTGCCAATGCTGGGACGCAGTATTTGTATCAGCTACTCGGATGCTTCCGTGTAAATGCCATCTAAGATACCACCCAGGAAAAGTACTGCGATGCACACGCAGCTCAAGAGGACAAGAGGAAGTTCGATAAAAACCAGAGTGAGTTCTATACGAAGTTATGCTTCTCTCTGTTCTAATACTGTAATTCTCAGAGGGAACTAGAGTTCAGAGGAGATTTTTTAGGTCAAACCACTTAGTCCTTGATGCACTGTTACTGAGAAAGTCGGTAAATGTAAGTGCATGTTAGTGAAATGAGAGACTATGCTTTAAAAGCATGCCAGTCAGCGCTGAGGTTTCCAGTTCTCCACCTTGTTCCTAACCTTAGTCAGAGCAACAACTTGTTTTATCTTCAAGACATCCGCCCAGACGATAGGCAGACAGCTACGAGGGAAGGAGAGAGTTACTCTGGGAAGGAAAAGACAGAGGACTCTTCTAAACACCTGTCATGTATAGGCATGGCTCTGATCCCTCTAATAAAAAGCATAATTGTGAATGGCTAAGTTACCTCGTTCATCAAATGCATATGGCTTAACTAGTTAATAATACAGTGAAATCATGTCATGCCATCTGACACAGTTCACACCTGAATTCACCTTACAGCCTTCAGCAGAGCTTTTAATTTCTAATACAATCTTCTCACCATAACACAAGAGCTTTAGTTTTTATTTCATATAGAACTGTGGCTTCAGGATTTGATCAAGAAACTTTAAGCCTGAAAAATCTTCCAAAGGTCAGCATTGCCTGACCACTGTTGGCAAGTGAAAGAACGTGGATTTCCTCCAGCGGAAATGGTCTGACCCTCCCTTCTTTGTCTCTTCTGCTCTCCAAAAGCATTTTTGTGATTAGTGAATCTAAATATTATTCAATAAATGGATCCTGTCCTCTTTAGAAAAAATAAAAGAAAAAAAAAAGAAAAACTAAGTGAGTTGGGGAAACATTTTTGAATATATGCAAGACAAAGTTCATTTTTAAAATAACAAAACTGTTGAATAAAACTAAAGCAAGCCTGTTCTGGCCAACAACTTATTTCAGTTCATTGCATTACAAAAAGGTTTTGCAGTTAGGCCTTGTTTGTTTCCCAGTCATCTCACTCACTCTCTGAATATTTTTCAAATGAAAAGCTTGAGGAAAGGAACTTAGGCTAACGGCACAACAGATGCAAACACTAAAATGACCAGACAGGAGAGGTCTTGGAAAGGGAAAAGGAATCTTGAGAACACTTCATTCACTCAGCTCTTCCCAAAGCCAGGCTGCCACTCCCCATCTTCACCAGAAGAACAGCAAAAAGCTTCCCTAGACCCTCAACTTGAGAGTTCCCCTCTGTTCTCCTCCTCGAGAGTTCTGATTGGTTAGCTCAGCTCGGCATTAATCCCTCAGAGCAGGGCCAGAAAAGACAAGACATTCTCAGTCCAAACACATTTTCTCTGTTGAACTTTTCAACACAAACCCAACTGAGTATTTCCATATTTCCTTTAAAAAGAAGAGGAAAAATACCCAAAACAGTAGGGCAAAAGCTCTCCTTGTAAAAGATCCACTGATCCACTGTCAAAGGTAAACTTCTTGCGACACCTGGCAGAACTCTGGGCCTCTGAAAGGAGACGCTCTCTGTTTGCTCTAGTCAAAAAAAAAAAAAAAAAAAAAAAGGAGGGACAGGAAGGAGGACAGGCTTGGCCAGCCTGGAGGAGGCCTACCTGGCATGGCACCTTCTGCAAAGGGAAGTGGGAACCAGGCTTACTCACCCAGAGAAAAACAAGAGTTCCTCTGAAGGTTTTGCAGCTCTGGGAGCTCTGGAACACACCACTCCTCTCACCACTGAAAGTCAACTCGACACTCAACTGGGGTGAAACTGGGGTGTCCTCCAAATACCTCACTCATCCCCCGGAGCAGGTCCTGAGCATGGCTGCAGCTCTCCCATGACACGACGATGACACAAATGAGTGCCAACGTTATCTGCCCTCCTCCCACACGGCCCACGGCAGTGGCCGACAGACGTGGTAGTTACTTAGCAGTACTCTGTGGTTATCTCACCCACATCACTCACAGGGACAGACAGCGCAGTGCCATGCTTCCATGAAGACTCTCCTCTCCTCCCACGTCCTGCTCAATTCCACGTAACAGCTCAGATCATTACACGGAGGGACAAAATCCTGGCTCGCGCTTGGTAGGAAGCAGTCATTTGGTGGGCCTTGAAGGGTTCCACTGCTGATCCCCTTGTCTGGGGCTTGAGCACGACAGCTCTGCAGTATCCCAGAATAACAAACTCACCAAGGGAATGAGCGGCAGGGCTCAGCGAGGACCAAGCCCCACTTGAGAACTCCCACCACTTCACGGAAAGTACTCAAGCCTCGGGCCCTCACTGGCTCCCACTGACCGATGGAGAGGACAGGGCATAGACTACAATGCTCTGAACATCTCTGATGAGCATGAAGGCCTTCCAGAGGTGACCTGGGATTGGTACAGCTGAGGGGACCGGAAAGGTTCATGGAAGAGTAGAATTAAATCACAGGTTTATTTGGGTGTCAAAAAGAACTCTGAAATCCATGTGCAATTTTGTATAATATACATTCTCCATGAACTTTTTTGAAGACCCCCTCATAACTCTGCAAGTCTTAAACGAGCTGGACTCGGTGTGCCCAGGATGAGAGGAACACCTCTGCTGCATCCACGGTGAGCTCTATTTCATTCCTTCCCACTGCCTTTTAGAGCATTCAGATGAAAATGATGTTCCAGGTCCTCTGGGACTTTTACAGGCACAAATGCATTTCATCGCCACAACCACCCTAGGTTAATAATATTTTATTAGCATGTCTGATTGACAGATGGAGAACACAGGCCCAGGTGCCAGGTTTCCCAAGCTCACAGCATCATAGCACGTCAGAGCTGGGATGTGTACCCCGCTGTGTGACGTCAGAGACCACACTCCAACCTCCAGCTTACACTGCCTGCCTGGGAGAGGTCTGAGGGGCCAGGGTGGCATGGCAGATTCAGAGTGGCCCGATGGGGAGACACACGGTGATGGGACTCCAGAACACAGGGTGCATAAAGAGGAGAGTGTCATTCTAGTTCCAGTGACATCATGAACTGTGCAGCGCTAGTCACTCACCTGTCTCCTTGGCCTCAGTACATTCCCTGCTCGCACATGGGCATGTGTGCACATTCACCCCCACGTCTAATGCCACACCACGGTCCACGCCACTGGTACCGTTACTAGAATACCATGAGTTATTCAAAGAGCATGGAAACAAAAACCTGGGTTGGGGACAGAAAGCAAAAGAAAGTCCCAGGATTTCCGTAGTGCAAAGATCAATTGCAACCAAAAGTGCCTGGTGACCCTGTGGCCGGCAGAGACAGCTCACGCCTAAAGCAGTTAGGTAGTTCCCACACTAACTGGATGGTCGGAGGACTGCAGAGCTTGCCATGGCTGCTGGTGAGCACGCCGATGTGCACGCACGCTCGTGTACCGCATGGGAAGAAGGAGCGAACATGGTCTGAGTCCTTCGTGAGAACCAATCACTAACAGGCAGCACCGTGGGGGGCCCAGGAAGTGGGGTGCAGAATCTCCCCAAGATTCTGACAAAGCAGCTCTACTTCCAACCAGCCAATAAAACTCAGAGCTCTTTGTAATACCATGATTTAAAAAAAAAAATTTAAAGACTTTTTTTTTTTTTGATTCACTAGAGAGAGTGAGAAAGTGAAAAAGTGAGAAAGCAAGCCACCAGGTCTGGGACTCGAACCACCATTGGCCATGTGGGAGCGCAGTGCCTGAGCTATCACAACACCTGCTGGCCCAATACTGTATGATTTTAAGCAGTGCCTGTGACGGGCCCGCTGATGCTGTGGCGGTTGAGGCAGCTGGACCCCACACAACTGACTGAAGGGTTCGCGTCTCAGATCTGGTGGCTTGAGAAACACGCCAGGGTGTGTGTCCGTACACACCTGAAATTCCAACAGGAGAACAGCGGAGAAGGGATTGCAGCATGGCCATCCCCCATACGGAGTGCTCTCACAACTTCACTCTCTTGCTCAGGGTGCTTTCTCTCTCTCTCTCTCCAGCAAGCACACGTGCTATATGGCAGAAATAAATAAATAAAGTAAAAAAGTACCTGCTACGTAAACTTACACACAAGCTTTAAAACCCACTAGCATGGAAGCACCCTCACTTGACAGGGGATAGTGCTCTCTGGAGGCCACGGGGAAGTGCAGAGAGGAAGTGTGGGCATGTTTGAACGGAGAAAGTGAAAAAGTGAGAAAGCAAGCCACCAGGTCTGGGACTCGAACCACCATTGGCCATGTGGGAGCGCAGTGCCTGAGCTATCACAACACCTGCTGGCCCAATACTGTATGATTTTAAGCAGTGCCTGTGACGGGCCCGCTGATGCTGTGGCGGTTGAGGCAGCTGGACCCCACACAACTGACTGAAGGGTTCGCGTCTCAGATCTGGTGGCTTGAGAAACACGCCAGGGTGTGTGTCCGTACACACCTGAAATTCCAACAGGAGAACAGCGGAGAAGGGATTGCAGCATGGCCATCCCCCATACGGAGTGCTCTCACAACTTCACTCTCTTGCTCAGGGTGCTTTCTCTCTCTCTCTCTCCAGCAAGCACACGTGCTATATGGCAGAAATAAATAAATAAAGTAAAAAAGTACCTGCTACGTAAACTTACACACAAGCTTTAAAACCCACTAGCATGGAAGCACCCTCACTTGACAGGGGATAGTGCTCTCTGGAGGCCACGGGGAAGTGCAGAGAGGAAGTGTGGGCATGTTTGAACGGGTGTGAGGTAGGGTGCTGGGGAGTGGGTGGGTTGCACCCAGCTAGGATCAATGAGTCATGCCTGGGTGACTCAACTAGGATAAAGATGGTCAAAGTTCTGAGTGTCTGGAGAGGCCCTGCGCTGCTGCTAACAGGAAGGACCCGTCCTCGGGAAATCTTCAGAGAGAGGAGTAGAAGGCATCCCCCACACTAAGCCCGACCGCCTGGACAGTCCTGTGAGACTGTGCTTAGTGGATGGAAGCAGATGGAAACGCACGCACTAACAAGGCCCCTGGACACTTACGTTCAAGCTCTTTTCTTTTTTTTTTCTTGAGTTTTTTTGCTATAAGGAGTGTGCGCTCCCAGAGAGAGACAGACAGAAAGCGCCCCCCACCATGTACCCCCAGGGGGACGGCCATGCTGCAATCTCTTCTCCTCCATTCTCCTCTCAGGATTTGGGCGCGCGTGTGCACACACACACACACACACACACACACACACACACACACCAGGCGCTGAGTTTTAAGCCACCAGGTCCAGGACTAAACCACAGTCGACTCCGTGGGAACCCAGTGATGTAACCATTACACCATCTGCAGGTCTCAAGACAAAGGTTAAGACCTTTGGAGAGGTAGGGATGGAGGAGATGAGAGTAC
The DNA here is from genome assembly GCF_000334495.1 of Tupaia belangeri chinensis. Taxonomy (NCBI): domain Eukaryota; kingdom Metazoa; phylum Chordata; class Mammalia; order Scandentia; family Tupaiidae; genus Tupaia; species Tupaia belangeri. Next base: position 2,017,802 of record NW_006200423.1, read on the forward strand.
AGGCCTCCTCTGCTACTTCCAAGGCCAACGAGCACCACACTCTCACCACTCTCCCACGTCAACCAGTATCTCGAAAGTCTCGGGGCAGCAGAGAGGAGCGCGCGCCTGGAGCCCACTGCCCGAAGCATAACTACCTGTGAGACTGGAGATGCTGACGGGTCACACCAGCAGGCCTCTGGCCTCAGGCAGCAGGGCCTGGACCAAACCGTGGCCAGTCCACGGCAGGGCTTTGTGAGTTCCCGTAAACCTGAAGCAGCTGGAGGCTGCACTGCACGGTGCCAGCGCTCACCTGCCTGTCCGTCACGCTCTGTGGTTGAGGAGGTGGCTTGACACCAAAACGCTCTCTTCAGGGACTTGCGTAGTAAGGACCTTCTTTGGTTCTCTGGCAGAGCCATCTTTGTTTTTTTTTTTTTAGTGAATAGCTCTCACCATTAAGAGGCACGCTTTGACAAGTAGATGTTAGTTCTCAGTCACGTGGAGTTCTTCAGCAAAGGTTTCAGACATAAATATTTTCTGGGAACGAGCGCACTGACTTAAGAAAGCCGCAGACAGCGTCGAGGTGCAGACGTTTTCTTCTGTCAGAACATACAGAAGCAGGCATGGGGTTTTGCTGAGCAGAGGCCTGTAAACTTTCCTCTTCATCTAACTTGTGTAAGGGGACACTCACTGTCCATGCTGTGTTTTCCCAGAGTCGACGTACTAATTGAGAAGCTTGTTTCTGTTACAGTTCATTAAAAACTAGTTGTTCGGAGGGTTATACTGTGTCATCGGAAATGCCATGATATATTTTTGTATAGAAAAGCAGAAAAAAAATGTCATGCTGTTTCCGATGACCCAATATGATTAAAAGTGAATGTTCCGGACAGGCTCTAGCGTAAGGGCTCACCCAGCAAACCCACACCTCTCGGGAGGAGACTCAAAGAGCATCTGATTTCTCCACCTCCTCCCCCTCCCACAGTGATACGTAAGAGGTGTTAGGAACTTTCCTCCTCAGGAAGACACGGGCGGAGAACTGTTTCCTAAGTGCAGAGCTTCTCCTCTGCTAATAACAGCTTGATATACAACCTCAATCCTCATCTAGCACCCCCGGCCCCACGGCACCAGGGAAGGTACAGAGCATAGAGAAGTGGAAAAGGAAGGGGCATGCAGTCCTGCCCCTTGCTGCTCAGCTGAGCTTTGAGATTAGGGGAAAAACAAAGGGGTTATGAGACAGAGGTGTACTGTGGTGGGAGTGGCGGGGGTGGCTGTGCACTGAGCAGTTCCAGGCACCACAAGGAGTAGTTCATAAGCATTGTCTCAACTGATCCCAAAACTACTCCGAAGCAGTCAGCCCTCATAGCCACATAGGTCTCACATCAGCGATCGAGCAACCAAGGGCAGAAAAGATTCAGGGAAAAAAAAATTTAAAATCAAAGATGCAGTTTTTAGGAGCCAGAAGGTAGGTAGCATGATGACTAAGGCACTGGATGCCCACATGGCCAAATGCAATTCGAGTGCCAGAACGGCCGACGTGGAGGTCATGCTGGGTATGTGTGCACGTGCACCCAAAATCATGAGAGGAAAACGCAGAGTAAGGGACTGCAGTGGGGTCATCCTCCTGGGACGATTCTCACTGTCTCTCTGTCTCTGCTGAGCACACGTGTCCTGTGGCAAAACCTTAAGAAAAAAAAAAAAGAATATTTTGAAAGTTCTGTAGAGGAACAATGCAGTCAGTATAACAGCTCTTGATACAGCATTTACATTATATTAGGTCTTCTAAGGAATTAGAATTTAAAGACATGGGGGGCCATGCTCAGGCTACATGCAAATATGCCTGACACACCACTTTCATGTGGAACTTGCACCTGCAAATTTGGGCATCCTTGGGGGCCCTGGAACCAAACCCCAGCAGATGCTTATTGTAAGCATTTCCTTACTGACTTTTATAGAGGACATGCTGGGGGGGGGGGTGGTAATACTGTCAAGAAACGTCCAAGTTGGACTACCAAGACAAATAGTCTGACGAAAGAATATTTAATAATTAAGAAAGAAACTGGGATTCTTAACCCTGAACAACATTTTGCTCCTTTACAGTTAGGAATTCTAGCCTCAGCAGAGAAATACCCAGCAGTCAGTTTGCCAGGAATCCAAATTTTAACACAATTATCGAAAGAGCTCTGTTCATTCCCTTTCACTCATACAAATAATCCATAGTTCTCTAAGAGCTGTGTTTTCCCAGGGAAAAGGCTGTGAGAGTTCTGAGAATCATTCCTCAAATATAAAGATTTGGAATAAAGGAAGTCCCCTTCCTCCCTTGTCTCCCCTGAGAATTCTAAAAAGGGTGAAATTGTCTACAAGTTGCTCTCTTCCCTGTTCTGTTTCATGCACATATAAATAACTTGAGTCAGACACATTTAGCTCTTCCATGAGAGACTTGAAAACCCAGGACCAGCCGATGGCATAATGGTTATGTCACTGGATTCCCACATAGTCAACAACGGTTCGAGCCCCAGAGCCAGTGGCTTAAAACTCATGCTGGGTGCGTGTGTGTCCAAAATCCTGAGAGGAGAACTGGGGGAAAGGGACTGGGGCATGGCCATCCTCCCAGGGGATAATTTCTAGCTTTCTCTCAGTCTCTCTCTCTGGTGAGCACACACACCCTATGGCAAAAATCTCTCTTAAAAAAAGAAAAAAGAAAAGGAGAAACTTGAAAACTCTATTAATGACTCCTGTGGGCTCTAACACCTTTCCTCTTTTTAGTTCAAGGCCTTGTATGTAAACAACTTAAAGCATACTTGATCTTTGCTACTGAAGGTCCTCTTTCTAGCCAAAATATCTATAGCTCTTCTGTCCTGGTCCATGAACCCCAACCACATGGAGACTGAACGGCTCCCACTGAAAACACTCTGAAGCTAGAAAAATCAAAATAGAACACACTGAGTTTGTTTGCAATTTCAACACAACCGCTACTCCACCTTAAATAGGATGGACCTCTTTCTCAGAGAACAAAAAGATTTATTGCTAGAGAAGTCAGAAGCACAGAAACGGTAACTTTTCAGGGCAAGTGATCTCTCGGAGGGTCCCTCTGCTGTGGAAGGTCTTACTCGGGGCAAACCAGCGTGGTCACATGCCATCCTAAGCCGGTCTGCACAGCATCTACTCGGGCATAAAGAAAATGACGTCTGTCCGGGGTTGAGGTCCCGAACAACTACTCCATACAAAGCTGCTTACAATCAGCGGTTCATCCAGACCGGTGGGAAAGGCACTGCCCTCCAGCCTAGGAACGCACGGCCGTGGCTCGGAGCATGTCACGTGAGCTCGCAAACTGGCCTAGGTTTTCCAAAGTCTTGTTACATAAGTAGAATAAAGCTTTGACCTGAGGGTAAATGTATTCGGAAGGGAGAAAATAATGAAGGAAAAATATGATCTTTTACCCACCAAAAGAAATATTATGGTGTATACTGCACTGTGGCCTTTCTGACTTGAGATTACATTACTCCTAGAAGCTGGCCACATCTACACTGATGTTACCTTGAAGACGGGGACAGGGACACTGTCACGTGAGTACTGCCCGGAGAAACCCTGCATTTCCCACAGCAGACGAGTGCCATTGGCCTCCACACTGACCCATGGACATGGTCTTACTCTTGTTCCCAGAATTAGTGACACAGCAGGAGGGCCACAGGGGACATTCCACATTAGGGCCCTGTCAGCTGTGCCATATAAGGAGGGACACTGGAGCCTTTCACTCTGTCCTCACCTTCTGACCACAGGTAGGTCTCATGGTCCCATTACACCATAATTTCTCTAGGAAGAGGAATTTTTTAATACCCCCATGACCAGAAAATATTCTCAATAACCACTTAAGGCGTGTGCTCGGCATCATCAGTAGGAATACGGACTGTGGTTGGCACTAGCATCATCGAGAAGGCAAGGAGAATAATTTCCTAGGGGACACCAAAGTGGCAGGCCACACGAGGCTCCCACAACCCCTGGGAGGTCTGCATTTCCTCTTCCCTCACTGCCAGGCCTCTCCGTGGGCTGGCTAATGAAGAAGGAAATCACAGGCCCAAGTTACGGTGACTCTGGAAAAAACTTTAAATATTGCCTTGCCTAATGACCTCGTTCTAAAGATGAGACCAGTTCAGGGTAGGGCAAGTGACATGCTCAAAGTCACAGGGCTGACTGGGCACGCAAGAGAACCCAGGCTCAGCCTGCCAACGCCATGCTGTCTTCAACTCTACAGGGAGAAAACTGTCCTGACCATGCGGCCCACGACATCTACATGCTGGATAACTAAGAAACAAGAATGAATGACACAGCCTTTCACCTCCTACATCCCAGTTTCATTTCAGCTGCTGCGGTTCACACTTCCGCTTTCATGTGAGCAACAAGGACCTTCTGAAAAGGCCGGGGGAAGAGGCCACCATCCATTGGACAGTGTGGCCCAGGGACGGAGACGGCATCTCTCACTGCCCCAGCATGTACCTTCCGGGAAAAGCTGCATGTGGAGTTTCCAGATCAGCACTTATCGGTCAGCTCAGCCTGAGGACAGGTGCCCACGATGGTACTTCCGGGGAAGAACATTTAAAAAGTCAAGCTGTGTTGGTGGTCCAAAGAAGACTGTAGAAGGGTGGACCGCTCCCAACCTGCACCTGCTCTCCGCCTGCACCACTGGCAAGCTTAGGAGCATGGTGGGTGTCTACTTAATGTAGTCTACCTGCTCCAGCTCCAATCTCCTCACTGTTTGATATAAAGGATTTTAATTGGTCACAAAGACCTACTCCATGAAGCCAGAATTAGTATGATTTTGTACAAATGATGGATTTTCGGGGTTGGAATATACCATGTGAATTAATCAAATCTCATTTTCCACATGAGTAATAAAAGCTTCAGAGAGAGAAGAACTCAAATACAGACAGAAGGCATGGCAGGGTCAAAGTCTCCCAACTCCGTCCCAGCACAAGGTTCTTCCCATGAACACTTGTGATGCTGTGGACAGGGGCCTGCCCTCCGCTTTGAGCCTGCAGGCCACCCCAGTGACCATCAGACTTGTACTGCCTCCAAGCACAATAGCCATGGACACACTGCAAAATACAGACGTTGTCCACCAGTGGCTAATGAACCCCAGCTGGGTAGAACATGGCTGCAGAGAAAACGAGGCAAGAGCACAGTTAAATACTCGGAAACCCGGACTTGAAGAAAGAGTCCGCGGGACTGGCGGGGGAGTGGAGGAATGCAGGGAAGAGAACATATGCCATTAAGAAAGCAGGTGAGAGGCCAGAAGTGGCATGGTGGTTAAGACACTGGACTCCCACATGGCTGACCACAGTTCAAGCCCCAGACCTGGTGACTTGACATTCAGGCCAGGCATGTGTGCGTGCATGGCCAAAATCCCAGAAGGAGAATGGAGGAGAGGGACTGCAGAGTGGCCACGGGGCGGGGGGTGATTTCACTTTCCCTCTGTCTCTGGCAAATATGCCCTATGGCACAAACTTTAAACAATGCAGCAGTAAATGCCCAGTTCAGCAAGGCTGACCACATAGGAAGATTCTGGGTTGGTATCCGGAGACCTCCCTGAGCACTCTGGACACACGTGTGCACACGACCTACAGCTGGCTGAGGCTGGGAATGACCATGGTGTCAACAGCCTGTTGAAGGTAAGGTGCCGTCTCTGTCCCTATCTCCCTCTGTCTTGCCAGAAAACTAAACTTAAAAAAAAAGGGGGGTGGGCAGATGAAAAGGGCAGGTAAGCACAGGAGGCATAGCTGCTGGTCACATAATACAAGATTTTGAGGGGGGAATAAATCCCTAAATCCTATTACTTCCTTCACAAGGGCGCTTTCTCAAAAAGAGGGCATATCCGATTCAGTTTTTAACCAAGTTAGTGTACAGTTACATCAGCCGGTCTCCAGATATGTTTTCATAAAACTGAGTGCAACACAAGATAAATATTACTTTGACACTAGCCAGCTATGGGTGGATGTTGATACTTAACACATCTGGGTAGGGCAGCCCCACCCTTGGCCAGCCGCCTCGCTTCTGCAGACACATCTCCCAGCCCACTACCACAGCCAGCCCAGGGCGTGTGGCCTCGAGACCTCCCAAGGAGACCTGAAGCCACAGGAAGGGATTCTGCTGACTCAGGAGATGGCAGGCCCATTTTGTGGCCGACAGGCCAGGCCAAGCATAGGACTGAGAAGCGGTGCGCGGCAGAGCGGAAGCTCCAGACACTTAACCACTGAGGTGGGGCTCAAGTGTGAGTGTAACCTGCCCTCTCTCAAGTCAGGGTACTTCTGGAAAGTCTTTGTGTGCGTCTGGTGGTGGGTGCCAGTAAAATATTTTGTTACTAAAAGCTCTTTACTGGGACCAGCAGGTGGCATGGTGGTTAAGGCGCTGGACATTCCACATGGCTGACCACGGTTCGAGTCCTCGACCTGGTGGCTTTTCCCTCTTTCTCTCGCTCTCTGGGTATCTCTCTGGTCAAATTAAAATAAAATGGATGAATGAATAAAAGTAAATAAATAATTCTTTAAGAAAAATAAAAAAGCTCTTTACTTCTCCCAAGAAAATAAGTGACTGTCAAAGGACTGGGTTATAAAATCTATATTGTTTACCAACAGAGGAGCCCCCAGAATAACCAGTAAACACCCTGTGCTGGGGCAGAAAGCATAAAGGCAGGACCCCTTTGGAGAAGAGTTACTACGGCGGCCTGGGCAGTGTATTGTTACAGACAAACCTGACGGGCCAGTCTTGGCCTGGTGTTAAGGTGGCAAGATCCCACGTGCCTGACTGTGCATTCAAGTCTTGGACTTGGTGGCTTGACAAACATGCCAGGTGCGTGTGCATGAGTGGCCACAAATCCCCACAGGAGAGAGAAATAGAGAGGAAGAGATTGTGGCATGACCATCCCCCATCAGAGTTGCTTTCTCATTTTTCCAGCCCCTCCCCCCCAGCAAGCATGCATGCTGGCAAAAAAAAAATAATTGAAAATGAATATAAATTTCTTTGGCTTTGACTGCGTTTCACTACTGACACGTTTCGGCACTCTCACTTTTAATCGTAGAAGATGCTCAGCTGGGCAATGTCCACAGTGCAGTTGATCAATGATGAAGTCAGTCAGAGGAGGATGGCCACACTAGCTTGCCACGGTCAGGATGCCAAAAAACGCAAGGTCAACTCACCCCGCATCAACTCACTCCCCAGGCTGACTTCAACACCCTCTATCTGCTGGTCATTTCCTCACTCCAGTCCTGACTCAGCGCGCACAGCGGGCACTTAGGTAAGTGCCGATGTACTTGTCACAAATGTATGCAAAGTAAATCTCCTTGGATTTAGTAAGTGTCAAATCTTTTTTCTAAATAATATTTTAATTCCATTTGTTATTATTTTTTAATTTGACTAGAGAGAAAAAGAAAGGGAAAGCAAGAAAGCGAGCCACCATGTCAAAGACTCAAACCATGGTCAGCCACATGGGAGTCCAGTGTCCCAACCACATCACCTGCCAACCCTCAAGTGACACAACCCTGAAGTGACAAATCTTGAATAGAACTCTCACACAACTAAAAGGGTCTAGGACAGGGAGAGTCCTGTAACAGGTGGTGGGCAGTTCAGTGACACCCTGGCTCCTGGGGTTTGTAAGGTGAACTGCTTCCACCAGAGGATGCCTTCCCTGGTCTATGACACTCGGCCCAATGGAAGAGTCCTCAGAGGGACTCACTAGATATGTAACTTACTGCTGTTAAGGTCGTTCATGAGCCTATTGGTGAGCAAGCTACAGAGGTGGCTTTTAGCTGTCTTTTTATCTTTTATTAGCAAAATTCTGAATAAATGCAAATGTTTCCCTAGTATTCCATCATCTAGAGATGCAGCCTTTGGGCTGGGAAAGCCAGACCGAAATGCCCACACCAGATAGCTGTGCTCCTCTAGCTCCACAGGACTGAGATGAAGGGCTTGAGAAGAAAATCGGGATGGAGGAATAATACGGAGAAACAGATCCCAGCAGTGCTCTCAGCTCCCCCATGGCCTAGCGAAGGCTCCTCCCCTGCCTGGAAGGGGATCACTCAGAGCTGATTCAGCCTGCATCTCCATCTCAGCCATCAGTTGCCATAACCTCCTCCCCTCCTCCCCTCCGGTACTCACAACTCTGATGACGATGGGCCTGAGGCTCGTAAGTCTGATCAGAGATGGTCAGCTCTGGGTGACCACGACACAAAGCAAAGCCAAGATCAGAGCATTACGAGCAAGACACCTTGACTCCCACCCACGACACCATGTCACCCTTACAAGGTTTTCATCACGTGTAGGCCGCAGAGGTCAACAGGGCACCTCGGGCAGATGTGCAGCCTCAAGACTCACATGGTACAACTTTTTGAAGACCCATGGCCTATGTTATTTGAAAGGGGAAGCGGAAATTGCCCAAGATGACGGCTATAGCAAGACAAAGGAGAGGTAAAAAGGGAAAAGAAAAAGAAAAAAGTAGAGCGACTGTGTCCTCCCCACACACGAAGAGGTTTTACCCCAACATCTTCACTTTGCAGATGTGGAAACAGGAATCCAGAGAGGAAGAACCCTCCCAGCAGCACCGGGCCAACCTAGGCTCTCAGGCCTCCATGAGGCCACGGCTGAACTGACAGAAGGGAGTGCTCTCGGAGGACCTTCTGGGCACTGGCTACACTGCCTGCTCTCCTGTTAGAATGGGGTACTAGGCATACTGGAGCATTCAGGGAGGGACGATGTCCAAGGACATCCCCGCACCAGACAGCTGTCCCCCTGCTCCTCCAACACAGGAAGGGCTGGGTCTACCTAAGCCACTGTCCAGGGACAGATGAACAAAATAACCCAGAGCACACCACGGTGTCAGCCACTTCTCCAGATGTCACTTTATTTCACCTTCGGCCAGTCCATTCTGCAAGTAAAGACACTGAGGACCGAGAAGTCTGCCCGGGGTCACAGCAGGTGACCAGCAGGGCTGGAGGCTGAGCCTGCACCTCCCAACCCCACGATCAGTGTGCCTTCTCTGCTACCTCCACCCAGTGCTGTTCATGACAAAAAGCCAAACACAACAGCAGACCAAAGGGCTGACAGAACCCCACCCTCAGCCAGCTAAACAATGACTAAACTCCTCGCTGGAACCCAGCACAGGGTCTGCCTGCCCAGAAGGTCGGGACTGGGGATTTTCAGAGTGGGTTCGGCCCTAGCCTCTATGAGAGGGCCACTGGCAGTCCTGCAGGGAGGAACTCTGGGCTGATCACATGAAGCGCAGCAGCGTGGCCAGAGCTGGACGGTCAAGTGCAGTCACTCCTGGTGACAGAGCCCAGCTGTGCGGGAAGCTCCCCACATTCCACACTGCTGAGGGGCTGGAGGAGGGACCGAGCTGTGCAGAGAGCCGGCAAACCCCACAGAACTTTCCGTACCATGTTCCCACTTTTGCTGGAGAAAGGCAGTTACAAACTGGGTTACAGGGAGCTGCACAGACCACACCTCCCAAGGACACAGGAGAATCCGCCAGCAGAGGCTCCTCCAGGGAGTGGAACCACAGAAAGTTTCATTTGAAACTCTCATTGGCACCACAGTCCTTTCAAAATGTCTTTGAAAACTGAATGAAATTTGAAAGCTGTAGGATTATAGCCTACACTGGAACATTATTACGAAGGCAAAATGAGAAACTGACATCAGATGATATAAGGTAATAATGCAGAAAAATTATCTTAATTAAACCAAGGCTTCGGAAGCACTAAACATGACATCTTTATAAAGCATAATAGGGAAAATGAAAAGATTTACCTACAAATTATTGATACATGGAATCTCTTCTGGACTGTAACAGAAGAAATGGAGCAATGTTGGGGAGAGCAAAAACTGTTTGCTATCAGGCTGTGTGAGGCATTTTCATATATTGTATCTCATTTAATCTCGGTAACAATGAAAATATTATTATTCACAAATGATAGGCCAGGAAATAGAGGCTAGGCGGCTCTCACACCGCTGCACAGCCACTGCCTTCCAAAGCGTAAAGGAAAGGGCAAAGCTGACAGCAGATGAGTCCCATAAAGTGGCCACCACTGCGCAGCAAAGGGCAACCTGAGCCCACTGGAAACACACAGAAGCAACGTCCAGCTTCTAGCAGGACTCTGCTTCTTATTTCTCACATGGTCACCTGCTGCCCTCTGAGCTACATCTTCATGCAATGCTGTCCTCCACATTCGAAGATAATGACACTGCCATGGCGCCAAGACGATGCAAGCTCAGGGACATTTACACACCGTTGGTGGATTTGCACTCACCTCCCCCTCCTCTCCCAGCCATCCTTGCCATGAAGACTGTGTGTGAACACTGGCCAAACAGAAGGAAAAACAATGCCAGAAGAGGCCCTGACAAGCATACCAATCCTCTACTCCACACTCACGCCCTCCCTTCTTCACAAGCTGCGTCCTCTCGTGTGCCTGATGTGAGGAAGTGCTATTTACAATAGTGGCCAATGTTCATGAACAGTTGTGGAACTTTTCGTAGTGCAAAGAAACTACAGTAAATACTCACACACACACACCTTAGTTAATCCGCACAATTACCACTCTTTCATGTTAGATACAGAACTATCTCTATTTCACGCATGAAGAAACTGAGCTTCGGAGGGGATAAGTAAATTTCTAGAGGTCAAACTACAAGTAGGTGATTTGGCACAGCAGTAATTCAACACTGAAGTGCTAGACGCACATGGCGATGTCCTAAGTTCACATCCTGAGGGTCCTTTATACATGCCAGGTACATGCACATACGTGTTACCTTAGCTGGCTGAGGCCAGGTAGATTACAGTGTAAGAACTGTGTGTATGTGTGGGGGGGAGGGGCTCTCTCTCTAGCTCTTTTTTAAGAAATAAACTTAAAGAGACCAGCAGTTAGCATAATGGCTATGTCGCTGAACTCCCATGTAGTTGACCTCGGTTCGAGTCCTGGACCCAGTGGCTTAAATTCATGCCAGGCATGTGTGCATACATGCCCAAGATCCTGAGAGGAGAATGGAGGAGAAGGGATTACGGCGTGGCCATCCTGCCTGGGGGATGATTTCTTGCTTTCTGTCTCTCTGTGTCTCTCTGTCTTTCTGGTGAATGCATGCACCCTATAGCAAAAACCTCTCCAAAAAAAAAA
>NW_006200423.1:2028962-2041442 GCF_000334495.1 Tupaia belangeri chinensis
AAAAAACCCCTCCAAAAAAAAAAGAAAAAAAAAAGAAAAAAAATTAAAAAAAAAAAAAGTAGAGGTAAAACTTAAACCCTATGACTCCTAGGTCCAAATTCATAATCACTATGCTTGTGGCTCTCATGAAATACATATTTCATGCCCCCTTCTTGTTTCCAAGTCTTCATCTTTATTATTAAGGCTATGAAACAAAAGCATGTATACTGATGGACTAGTGAGGCAAATGGCCTTATACAATCTTGGAAATAGCAACTTAAAATTTGCAACCAAGGCAAGAAATGCCAGTTTAACCAATACATACACAAAAGCACACCTGCTATGATCAGCTGACTGCCCTGAGAGGTCCAGTTCAGGGGTTCTCGCTGGGTCTGGTTGGTCGCAAACCTCTGAGCCAGGCATCTCGAGCATGGACAAGTTACCAATGGATGATGCTCACCCTCCTTCAGAATCACTGACCTCCCCTGTGCCCTGCCCCATCCGTGCCTGTTGCACATGAAAACAGACCCTCCCAGATACGCGCTGCGGCACTCCGATGGCCTCAGCTGCAGAAAAGCTCCCCGCGTCTTTTTTCATTAGATAACAGCTAGCCCCTTTGAAGTTTCAAACCTCACGCTGAATTTTAAGATGAATCGTCTTTCCACACTAACAATACAGCCAACTACACCCAACTTCCCCTTCAGAACAGTGGCACGCCAAAATAAGAATGACACCCTTGTGCAGTACTCAGAAAGGATCCCAGTCAGGGACCACGCAAGCTCCAGTGCCTGGAAGAAGTTTGGCAGAGTGGCTGCGCGTATGTCCACAGCCTGGTCTAGGCTCCCTTTGAGCAGCACACCACCAACAGAGGAGAAAGCTCGCCTTGCCCACACATTACAGACTGCCATAACCAGAGAGGCTTTACTCTCCCTGTCTGTCACCCTTATTTAAAAATAATAGATATGAATTGAGATTTTCCAAAGTTTCTCCCTAAGACCTCCTTACATTTATGTTTTCCATTTGAAATACGTCAAAATCTAAAGAATTTTCTACAAGGACAGTGATCTATCAGTCCAGCAACGCCTGGGACCAGACAAAGACAATAAACCAATTCCGGTTACCTCGGTCAGCAAACGGTCTGGCCCTGATTCCTCACGAGTAGGCAGCATGCCCCATTCCATCTGCTCAGCAAACTTTCATCTGCGAGGGCTCCTCCACTGAGATTCCATTGCTGCCTCTGTGGAGGGGACGCACTGCTCCACGCTGGCTGCACAGTGACATTCTCCCACAACGCTGCTGTGTCCCTTGGGACTGCGGGATGGGAACTTGCAAGAAGTTGAAGGAGTCGATCCTCCCCCTCTTTCCAGCCACCCCTCTCAACAGGCAGCTTCCCTCCAAGAGACCCGCTTCAAAAGTCTAGACCCAGTGAAGTCACACATGACCTCACAAACCTCCAGCTTAACTCTTTATGAGCCAGACAGAGCTGACGATGGAGGAGAGGCAGCTGTTCCAGTTTGTTTGCAGCTGTTGCTGTGGTCCAGAAGACATGCTCAAAAAAGGAAACTTCAGCACTGCTTTTCTTTAACAGCACGAAGGTTTCTGAAGTACTGTTTTAAAGACCATCATTGCCTCCTGCACATTCCAGCCATAAAGATCTAATTCCTTTGCAGTCTGTAAAATGTGGCTGTGTTAAACTTACACGTCATCTTATATGGTTTGTGTTTCACTATTTTCGTTGCTAGTTTTCTGTTTTTCTGCTAGCATTGATGTGAAAGCATTTATTGTCCTATAGTTCAAGTCCTGCTTGAGACCGCCAGAGTGGACAGGCAACACTCACAGCTGTCAGACACAGACAACTGCCAGGGACCATCAGGGGACCAGAAAGCAGGGAGCAGGAGCCGGCAGCCGCCAGACCCAGCTAGTGGATCGCAGATCTGCATCAGTGCCCCTAGAGGGAGAGGAGACCATGCTGGCTTGTTCTCTGTCAGATGCTATTTCTTTAAGCTCCTGTTGGGGGGTAGGGGCAAGGGGCTATGGGACTTAGGATCAGGAGAACTAAGAGTTACTTTATAAACAGAAGGAGCTAAAATTATATGGACTCAAAGAAAATGTAATGTGACCTTTTTACAATGCTCTGGTTCACCAGAAAAGGATTATAATCATCAAGCAGCAGTTTTATTCTCAATATACACCTAGCCTAGAGACACCTCCTTGTGAGCTCAAGCAGCCACGGATATGTGTACACTGCCAGGCTCTGCAAGATAACAGACATATAAGACAGCCGAAATGCTCTTAAGTAGAAAAACAAGATACATTCACATCATGAATACTACAGAGCAATAAAACCATAAACTGGGGGTTTATAAGTCAACAAGAATAAATCTCAAAGGTAGAGCCAAAAAAAAAAGCATTACAAAAGAAAGTGTCGCATAAGAATAAATTTGAAAGGTTGAGCCAAAAAAAAAGCATTACAAAAGAAAGTGTCGCAGCATTTATATAACATCTGTGAATTAATATTATGTCTAAGGACACGTAGCTATACAAGGACAGATACCATGTCAGGGTCACTCTGCCCCCTAAGGAGGGAAAGGGAACTGCACCTGGGAGACACCCACAGGAGTTTGCGATTCATCTCTAATGTTCCTAGCTCTAACGTAAGGATGGTGAAATCACAGGGGGTTATTATTTTCTACCCCTTTTCATGTGCCTAATATGTTACAGAAGTTTTCAAAACTCAACTGTGGGGCCAGCTGGTGATGTGGTGAAGGCAACTAGATCCCACGTGGCCAACTGCCAAGTTGGAACCCAGGACCTGATGGTTTGAGAAACGTGCCAGGCGCACACGCGTGTGTGTGTCTGTGTGTGTGTGTGCGCACGTGTGCTCCAAATCCCAAGAGGATGGAGAAACGGAGGAGAAAGGACGAGGGATGACCACTACCCATGGGTGAGGGTTGCTTCCTCATTTCCCCTCTCTCTTTCAGTCTGTGTTTCTCTGATGAGGGCATGAGCCCTCCGGCAAACAAAAGAGTCAAACACACAATGGCTACCTTCTTGAGCGCAGCAGCACCTGTTCCATCTGGGAGGAGAACAGAGCAGCAGGCAAAGACGTTAAGAATTCCTTAACTCGCAATGCTCAACTGTCCCAAGCAGCTGGCACTAATCTGCTGCAGCCCGGCTCCCTCTGTCTGGAAATTCAACCTTGCCCGCACATCCAACTCCTGCTTCAGAGGTCACCTCAGAAAGCAACACCCCAGAAGGGCCTCCAGATACCCCACGCTGGAAGTAGCCAGCCTCGAACCCTGTGGCTGGCCCTTGGGCTTTGTACCTCGTACCTCGTGAAAGTACCTCATCTGCAGCTCTCACGTCCAGAACAATGGCTTACCAAGTTCTTCGTTCGGTTGAAAAAAAGAGCCCAGAATGTACGGCCACTGGCAAGGGGTTCTCCAAGTCCCAAACCTAAGACTTGAGAAGGCCACCGGCCTGTACCTAAGTATATACCACGTTATATACCATCATTATCAATCCTAAAATGGTCACTCAGAGAATGTCAAGAATAATGAACTTGTATCCTTTTATTTCCCAGTAATTATTCAATACTTATTATGTTTACATGAAAGGCTTTGCAGTATTACTCATGGCAAGAAAATGTCACCCTGTTCATGGTGAGGTAGGGTGGCTAAATAGAGTAATCATAAGGACAATAAAACAAACGGTCATTAAAAGCCACCTTCGAGTCATTTCAGGCTCTTTCAATTATAATTATAGACATGCAACATCCTAAATCCTCCTCCCCACAGTCCATTCACAACGGGTGACTTTGAGGAGACAGATTTTAAAGGTAACAGCTCAAGTTCTGTTATTACGGGTAACACCAGCCAATACCTCCTGAGTACTCATTAAGTGCGAGTCCACTGTTACCCCTTTTCCCACATCAGAAATTTGACAGTTCACTACAAACTGAACTGAAGCGGTCTGACTTAAGCACCCACCCTCTTCACCTTTAAACGGCAGTGCTTCTGAGCAGGAACACAACCCTACATTTCTAGAGGAGGGGTGGACATGCCACAACCACACACCAAAGACCACACAAGAAATCAGCTCACTCATTTTTACAAACCTGTGAGGAGAGTTCTCCCCACTGCAGCTCAGCTCCCTTCCGAGCCTGCTCCTCAGCAACCACTGCCACCTCCCCGGCTTCTTATGTGGCCTCTAACCAGCTTCCAGTGAGTGCCTTCCAATCATTAAGATGCTAAAGAATCAACTGAGAACGGGTTAAAATGCAAATTTGATTGAGCAGGTCCATGCAGGGGTCCGAGATCCACAAGGTCCTGGGTGATGTCTATGCTCCTGGCCAGAAAACCACACCTGGGACTAGCAAGGTGCCAACAACCTCAGCTGCACATCAGAATCACCTGGGAGGCTTTACCGCTATCACCATCCAGGTGGCATCCTTGCCCAACAAAATCAGAGATCCCTACCTGATCCCAACGTGCAGTCAGAATGGAGAACCACCATCCTGCAGCTCTGCTATGCGAGTCTGGCCCACAGACCACTGTCACAGACCAGAGCTTCTCAAACCTCCATGTACACACGTAGTTAAGCCACCTGGAGGCCTTGCGAAACTGCGGGTTCTGATTCAGGCATGGTGAGGAATTTCCAACAAGCTCCTAAGTCAATGCTGCTGGGTGGCAAGATGGTGCGTAAAAAGATCAAAAAATCTGAGTAGTTCAGGATGTGTAAGAAGGCTTTTCTTTTCTAACTTTAGACTCAGAGGCCAGTAGAATAGCTGGAAGGAACGGTGCAGGCACAGGAATATAAAATAGCAGATGAGGTCTGGGGAGGATGAAGCCAATGTGTCTAACGTTGGTGTAGATGAGGCTTAACAGGGATCCTCATCAGCACTCAGAAAGTTACGTTCGACTCCCTGTGCGTGTGGTCGCTGCCTGTCTCAGGAACCAGACACTGAGGCCCTGCGAGGAGCCTGAGCCATTCAATACAAACTGCATTTCAGTTGACTGAGAGCTTATGAAGCCCAAAATCAAAATGCAAAGCAAGAATAAAGCACTGGAAAGGTACCCATGCTGGCTTCATGTAAATTTGTATTATGGTATAAGATAAATTCAGAGAGGGACCACGCAGATGGTGTACTAGTTACATTGCCGGATTCCCATGTAGTCAACCGTAGTTCGAGTCCCAGACCCAGTGGCTTAAAACTCACACTGGGCGCATGTGCATGAGTGCCAAAAATCTCAAGAGGAGAATGGAGGAGAAGAGACTGTGGCATAGCCACCCACCGGGGGATGATTTCTCACTGTCTGTCTGTCTGTCTGTCTCTCTGGCCAATACACACAACCCACAGCAAAAAATCTCTCAAAAAACAAACAAAAAGCCCCCAATACTTCCTGGAAGAACTTATTTGGGAAAGGTCTGTGTCCTTTTTCTTCCCAAACCTAGGATAGATGGAAAGGATCCAGTGTTGTACATGTGATGATGAGAGATCTCTACTGAGAAGATTATCATTGCTTCCTTTAAAAGTTAAATGTTGTACTGATACATGAATAAAGGTTGCTGTATCAACCCAGTTAATTAAAAAATTAACCACTATTCCAGTTTTCCTTGAGTTACGATTCCCCCTGTAATAATTTAAATCTCTGGTATCCTTTCTCATTTGAAGTTGTCTTCAATAAAGACCATCTGAGTGGCCAACACGCCTCTTGTTCTTCATGCCCACATCCACCGACACCCTTTGGTCATTTAAGGTTTAAAGGTAGAATCAGAATGTCTCTGGGAATCACTATTGCCAAACCATGACCATTTCCATCACCAATTTTTACAAGAGGCTCCCAACCAACAGGGTGAGCCCCGAACTGCCAGCACCAAGGCCATCTGGCCAACCAGCACCCAGAGCACTCAGCTCCTGACTCCAGAGAAGGGAGGCCAATGCAGAAGAGCTGCCAGAAAGTGAGCTCACCAGGCACATTTCTGCAGAGACGGATCCGAAGGGCACCAGAGTGCTCCTGGGTGTGAGCACACACCAGCCTACCCTCTGCACGGTTGCTCACCCACAGCGCAAGTCTCACCTCTAACGAGGTGACTCCACAGTCTCAGCAGAGATCTGCACCCCACATTCCCACTGGCCCTACATGAACAACGCTCCTTTTCCTCAAAGGCCACGAGGAAGACAGACCTCACTGGGTGTTCTCCGACAAGCCCGCCTCTTTCTCCAACATCTGCCCACTGCTCCTTGGCTGGGCAAGCCATCTACGCTGGCGATCTTGCCATCCTTCCGACTCAGCCCCGGGTGTCCACTGGAACCCTCCCCATATCTCATACCCTTCTGTTGTCGCTACCAGGCTTTTTCTTCTCTATTTTCAAACTGTTTCTTACATTATTGCTCACACTACTTCAAAGCTCATAATAGGTTTAAAATGGATATTCACAAGATAGGACTTAGCAAAGTCTTAGAACAAAAGTGTGTATCCGCTGGTAAAGTTATTTCCATTTTACCAATAAGGAATTAGAAGCTGCATGAGTGAGAACAAGCTGCTAGTGAAGACATGACTTCGCCTCCCCTCCCTGTCCCCAATCCTCACACGCATGGCACTTTAAAGAGATGAGGGCTGGCCCCACAGTCAGTACTCAAGGGAGTAGGATCCCCCATAACCTGCAGTGCCTCAGATCCCAACAGGATCAAAAAATGGAGACGGGATTGCTGCATAACAGCAGCCCACTGTGGGGGGCGGGAGCTGCGTTTTCTCCTTCTACCTCTTCCTGGAGAGCAGACATCAAAAATAAAATAGGGAAAAATCAAGTATGTTTCAGGAAGTCCATTAAGAAGTGTCTCAGTGGCCGCGAGCCCAGCTGGGGCTGGGCAGGCTGGAGCACAGGTGAGCAGCAGGGGGCGCCCTGCAGGTTACTGCTCTGGCCCCATTGCCACTTAATTAGCCCCACTGCGGCCCAGAGACTGTGAGGCCCCTCGATTGTCCGTTCTTAATTTCTTTTTTTCACTTGATTCATCTCATTTGCTCCTTTTTCCTTTACGAGACAGGTATGACACATTCTATTTCACACCAGGAAAGGGTCTAGGTTTTCCGCATTTACTCACAATTGCACAGCTCCTGAGGAAGTAAGGGATTCAAGCCAGGTCGGGCCTGCCACACCTGCCCTGGGCCTGAGCCCCACTCCTGTCATCAGCAGAAAAAAATGGTGATAAATCCTAAACGCTCCCTTAGAGCACTTTGGGAAGTCTGAACAGGAACATGAGCAGCTCTGTCCGCACAGGACAAGTTTGGAAACGTAAAAGGGATGAAGGCGATTACGGAGCCACAGCAACCCCCTTGGGACCCAGGAGGCAGCACAAGCTGAGCCGAAGGGCAGCCAGGTCTCCGGAGATGGGGTCACAGGCCAAACTGTTCTCTGTCACCAGCTGAACGAACAGCTCATCATCTTCATTCTTATCTGCATATTTATACGTTAGAGTAAACCGTCTTCAGGTCTTAAACTGAGAAGTTGGAAACATTTTTGAAATCGCTCTTCAGCAAATCTGCAAAGTGTCCCTCCTATTCCGTGTAGCTTCCTCCTAAGCTGAAAGACACTATGGGAAAGGGAAAGGCTGAGGGGGAGAGAGGAGGGCCTGAACCTGCATCCCATCTGAGAGGGGAAAAGGAGAGGGAGCCTGAAATCCACAACTACGAAGCAATCCGCCCCAGAGGCTGAGGGACTCCAGCACTCTCCTCAGGCACAGCAGCTGCACGCAGATGCAATTCACCCCTCTGCCTACCCCTGCTCTAACCCAGCTCCATCTGGAAGAAAAACCAGGAAGCCGGGTACAAAATCTATCCCAGGAAGAGGCGGTTTCAAACCGCAGCTGCGCGCATTTCAGAGCGCCAAGGAGACGCTCCTGCCACAGGAGCACATCTCGCCCTCGTCCCCTCTCTGCTCAAACCCAGGCTCGGCAGAAATGGGCACGCATGGGGGCTGTCACTGTCCCGGTGACGGCCCTGCCTCACAGTCCCGGGTCAGCACTTACTGGTCGGAGCTGTGGTCATCAGCTGCGAGGCCAGCGAGGGAGAAGCACCCAGACACAATGGAGCCCATGGGAACGTGTGTAAGTCCCTAATTGTCCTTTCTAATTTTGGAGCCATGTGACTGCACTGCCCAAAGCACCACGGCCAGTCCGAGCACCATGTAGCTGGACCCCAGAGGACAGGCGGCCCTGCGCCTCCCTAGGAGCCCATGTCCATCCGATCGGAGGGAGACCGGGCTCCAGCTGGCGCGGCGCTCTGACCGACGCTCCACCTGGGCACCTGCCAGGGGTTAACGATTCCTGCCCAGATTCACATCGGGATTTTCAGAGGCTTTTTTACCTTATTGTGTGATGGACTGGATATCACAAAGGGACACGATGCTTTAAAAGTCAAAGAGTGAGTTGGGGCCGGCAGGTGGCATGGTGGTTAAGGCAGCTGGACATCCACATGGCTGACTGTGGTTCAAGTCCCGAACCTGGCAGCTTGCTTTCTCACTTTCTTTCTCTTTCTGTCTCTCTCTAGTCAACTTCAAAAAAAATTTTTTAAATAAATAAAATAATGACGATGAATAAAAATTAAAAAATAAAAGTCTAAGAGTGAGACGCATACTCCATGAAAGCGTCCTTCCCAACCTGTGAACTAGAGTATTACATGTCTAGGATGATCTTTCTCTTCGCTCTGCGTGGGGAGATAAGAGGGAACGGCATGTCCCCTGGCCACCAATGCATGGCTCAGGCCGGACGGGAAGGTGCTCGTGAGAGCGGGCCCCAAGTCGCTCAAGTGCTAACATCCCAATCAGGGGTCCCAATGCTCCAGCTTTCTTTAAAGCAGCGATGCAGCAGAGAACAATGTCGCCCTGGGCTCGGAGTAACTCACTGTCAACACTGTCACCAACATAATCTTTCATGACAAGAGTCCCACGTTAAAACAGAAAAGGACTTGCAGACATGCTTATGTAATGCCAAGACAAACACGTTTTTGTTTCACACTGGTTGGTCCTGTTCCAGGACCATCTTGAGATCATTCTTACTGTAAAACTGATTTAAGAATTCAGTTTAGCACAGGGCCCTGGAGCTGACTGCCTGGGTCCAAGCGCTATGTGCCACTGACCACCTGTGTGACCTTGAGCCAATTACTTAACCTCTCTGTGCCTTCATTTCCTTATCCAGAAAACTAGACCATTAATAGTTCCTTCTTTCTCCTAACTTATTACAAGAATTAAGCACCATATAGTTATTCAATATATAAAACTGATGGGCCACATCTGATATAAAATTACCTTTAGAGACCAGCTAAAGTACCTTTGGAATAGTTTCTGCTAGCCAACAACTAACATTTGATACAGTCAAATGAACACCCCGGTAGGGACGGACTTAGTTTCTTCGGTTCCTGTCTGTGGCAGGCCACAGCAGCGCTGTGGGGAGGGTCACTCCTCTCATTCCCTTCCCTTTGTGCGCCCCCCCCCAGTTCACTTCCTCCCACACCGTCAGACCCTGCCCACTTCTAAGAGGACAGGACAGGCCAGCAGCAGAGACCAGGGCGAGGCATGTGCACGTTTCATTTCTCACTTCTCTTTGGTAAATAGCAAGTGCATTCATAAAACGGAAATGTATTTTCCTTCGAATTCCAACCCACTGGCCCTGGGTGCGTGGTGGGGGAAGCCGGCCATGCAGACAGGCATGCACTCCGCAGTGTAGCCTGTGCTTCCTGTGTCTCCTCCGAACCGCTTTAACGCAGGAGGAATTTCAAAAGGCTGCCCATCGATTGCTTTAAAAATGTATGGAAACATGTTTATTATTGACGCGGTAAGCCCTTCCTCAAACCGAACACACGCCACCACCTCCAACCGCCACCAGCTCTTCATTTAGAACTCTGTTTCTGGAAAGCAGACCCACTCAGACTTGTCTCTGCAGACGCACAGCATGAGAGAGATAGATGAAAAGAAAGAAAGAATGACTCAAGACATCAGGCAGCCTAGAATGGAGGCACCTGGTCTAGGAGCCCGGGGACGTGGCACAAAAATTGTCACTAGAAACTGACGTGGTGCTACCGTTTGACCATGTCCCCAGATCCATGCGTTGAGACACTGGAATAGGATTCAGAGTGAAACCTGGTCCAATGATGGTGTTGAAAGCAGGGACTGTGGGGAAGGGATTAGGATTCAGCTCATCAGTGTGGGCCCATGACTGATTCATGGTGGGTTTACGAGGAAAGGGAGCCAGGGACAGGCACAGGTGGACACCGGCCTGGATCTCCTGGTCTGCCCTGCTGGGACGCAGCCACACTAGCCCCCATACCCCCACAGAGAGGCAGCCCCTGGACCTGGGTGCTCCAAACCTTAGCTGAATTTACGCTAATTTCATAAATCACCCGACCCCAGTATTCCTGTTAGCAGACTAAGACACGTGGTTTGGGTAATTCACCCCGTCAAACTGGGACACAGATCCTTCATTATAAAATAAGGTTATCTGAGGACCCCTTCAATCTGTAAAATGTCATATTTCAACCCACTCGACTGACACAGTTCCCCTGGAGTTGCGACTTCTCTGACACACCAAAGAAAGAAGAAGATAAAAATATGAAAGTTTTCCAGTTTCTATCAAATATCTTAGGGTGCAGCCCTGTGGCCTGTGGTGAAGGGAGCCGGAGCTCACAGAGCTGACCTCATGGCACGAATCCCAGCCCTGGCAACCTAAAAAGCAGGCCAGGCACCCATGCCCCAAATCCCGACAGGATGGAGAGAGAGAGGGAGCTGCAGCATGACCACACCCCATAGGGGGTGCCTTCTCCTTTCCCCTCTCCTGCAAGTAAGTGCACATGCCTCTGGCAAGTTAAATAAATAAATAAATAAAAAGTCTTAGGGTCATTAAGCATGTCTTATTTTTTTGTCCTTGAACAAAGACATATTACAGAATAAAACGTCCTCTCCCCGTAACCACGTATTCTCTCAGGCCAACTCGAAGAACATAAAACAGCATGTCCTGTCCGAGTCACCAGCCAAGCTCAAGGAAGGGGGAGGACCACAATCAGGAGTCACTTCCGGGGCTGCAGAGAGGCCAGGCCTACTCTGCGTGAGGCCACTTCGCAGTCAGTATGTGGTCCCTTAATGCAAGGCAGGATCTCATGGTTTGAAGACAGGAGACACAGCCGAAACTGTACCTCAAGACAGCCTGAAGGGTGCCTCTGTCCAGCCGAGAGGCTGAAGTACTGAGACTTGACCTCTTCACCGCTCAGCTCTGTCCACACTGACAACCAGCCCTCAGGCCAGCCACGTGCAGACCACGGCCTAGTCTCGGTGCACAAGCTGTAGGGTTAGTAAGCCTTCCACCTGATCTCTCCGCCTCAGACTGGGATGTTTATTTACACCCACACTCCCCACCCCGCCATGGCTGCTGGACACCCTCTCAACGCCGAGCACCTCAGCCCTGTTTTTGACATGTAACATACAACTTCCGCAGACCCCAGAAAGTTGGGTTGGAATTTCAACCCAAGTATCTGCATCCCTGTCTGACAGCAATTTTATCACACTTTACAGTGACCAAAGATGACAGTCAAAGCAAAGGACTACGAATGCCCCCTCCACTGCGGGACGCCCCTCTTCTCAGGAACATCTTCTCTGAGTCAGAGACTCCCTCCCTTCAGGGGCCTCCTCTCTCAGAAACAGAGGAAGTCTAACTGCACCTACCAGCTGGTCATTCAGGCATCTACATGAGGCTTTTACCTTGAACCAGCCTCTGCTGTGCTTAAATCCTTTAACCCTCTGAACCTCAGGGTCCCGCAGCACACAATGTATCATTAACCCCATCCTGGAAATAAATCAGTCAGGTTTAGGGGAGAGCAAGGGGCTTATCCGAGTCATTCAGACCAAAGTGTGGTGCTTTCAGGACCTTGTGTTTTTTTCAGTATCTCACATCCACAGCCCGTTTCAGCAGGTGCTCAGATACAAGGTTAGAAGGGGCCCGTCCTGCATCTGCTCATCCACTGGGCTATGAACCTATAGACCTGTTACAGAAAATGCTAACGGGTGCTTTCGGGACCTTGTGTTTTTTTCAGTATCTCACTGGGACCCAGTGAGATAACCCACATCCACAGCCCGTTTCAGCAGGTGCTCAGATACAAGGTTAGAAGGGGCCCGTCCTGCATCTGCTCATCCACTGGGCTATGAACCTATAGACCTGTTACAGAAAATGCTAACGCAGGGCCAACTGCTCAAAAAGAAGAGGCCCATTGGAAACTGCTATTACGATATTGACTCTGAAAAGAAGACGCGATGGTTTTTAATATAGCTTTAAAATAGTACATCCCTATTTAACTTCTCTCCACCATCACCTCCACATGCAGAGGAAAAATAAATTAAAACTAACTTTTGTAAGAGCTTTATGAAGTTTAGCAACCTCTGCTCAGTGATGGAGACAGGAGACAGGCAGCTGACTAGGATGGTTAAGAATGAAATGCCGGGGGAGCCTTAGATAAA
>NW_006200423.1:2041602-2057870 GCF_000334495.1 Tupaia belangeri chinensis
CGCCGCCCTCCGAGCTGCACCATCGGAGCCGGTCATACTGAGCTCCCACAGATCTGTGTCCAGTACCCCGAGGCCTCTGGCAATCGAGGAACCACTGCAGAGCAGAACAGCTACAGCTTGCCAGCCTGGCAACGGCTACAGCAGGCTCTGCCTGACCCTGGGCCCCAAATTACGTTTTACTCCCGTCATTTGCTCATGTCCACAGAAACTGGCCAAATGCTTTCCTGTTTTTGCTTTGTTTTGTTTTGTTTTGTTTTTATAAAGAGAGATTTTGCTATAGGGCACATATATTCACCAGAAAGAGAGAGAAAAAGAGAGAAATCACTCCTCAAGGGGAATGGCCACATTGCAATCCCTTTTCCTCCATTCTCTTCTCAGGATTTTGGGCACACATGTACCAGCACCCAGCATGATTTTCAAGCCTCCAGGTCTGGGACTCAAACCGTGGTCAGCCAGGTGGGAGTCCAACGCCTTAACCACTATGCCACCTACTGGCCCTGGTCCAAATGCTTTTTAAATATATCCCACAGATTTCCCAAAGAGAGACTGCCGCACAAACCAGCACCACGAAAGGAATGAGAACGGGATGAGTACCTGCCCCAGAAAGCAAGCTCAGGGCTGCCTCTCGTGTGGAGGGTGTCGCTGGCGTCGTTCAGCCCGTTGGTGACCCCAGTAGAATAGCCCATCACGATGCCGCCATCCGACGAGACGCTCAGGACATCCTGCTGCTCTCCTGCCGACGTCCTCTCCAAGAACTGCCCGCCTTCCTTAATGCGCTGCTGAATCATGGGCGTGAGGGGCAGCTCGAAGCTGAAGTAGCTGTCTGGCTCCGAGTACAGCGTCTCCAACGACTCTGCGCTGTAGTACAAGGACGTGTTGTCCAGGATGGTTTCGAACTGGGAGCTGTACACGTCAGTGGAGTCCTCGGTATAGCCGGGCCCGAGGACGTCGTCTTCTCCTCCCCTAAGGTGCTCCTCTTGCTCAAGGATCCTGGAAGTTCATCAGAATGAAGAATTTCAATATCGGGTTAACCATCTCAAAAGGATCACGTCGGGTAGCTCTAATGCTCATACTGAGCTTGGATCTCAGTAACGTATTTGGGGAGGGAGAGACGAAACAGTGGAGGGGAAGAGAGGCTGAGCATACCGAGGCCGCCACTACAAATAACGTAGGAAGTTTCAAACCGCTTTCCTAGGGTATGAATACATCTAGTCCAATGACTATTATTGCTTTACATTAGCCAAATACATTCTAAAACTTTCGATTATTTACAACTATCACTTCTGATATTAACACGAGCAGATACATATATGATGTAAACTTGATAGAGTCAACTTTCGATAAAAATACACTAAACTTTCATCCGTCTATTAATGCTTTCTGATGTAAATGAGACCAAATGCCCTCAGAGGATAGCTGGATCCGAATCCCAGGGCTGCCCCCTGCTGACAGTGAAGCTGCACTGCAGAGATTTCAGGTGCAAAACGAGGCAGCCAATGAGTGACCTAAAAAAGCCCAGAGGAGTATTTATTGAAAGGCTAATCCAAACCCTGAGAACTGGGAAACAACTTGGAAGTTAATATACAGGCATAGGCCGTTCATAGGGGTACACAGAATAGAATACACATACGCAGTATCGTCTTCAAATGTTAAAACTATTGGGATAACTTAGTAAATGGTAAATTAGTGAAAACTTAGTTAATATGAGGATGACTTAGTAAAACTCACAACTTGGGAGATAGATCAGTGGTAAGAGGAAGAAGAGGGCGAGTTGGAAAAGCCTGGAGCTAGTGTTCGGGGGTGCCAAGTACTAGCTAGTCATCCTGGCAACTTCCCCTGCCTCCTGAGCCTCAGACTCCAAAAAGCAGGAATAAGAAATAACAGTTACCTATTAAGGATCTTGTCAGTAACCACATCCCTAGGTATAACCAGAACTCACACTGAACAATGAAGTTGTCTTTGTTGTTTTTAAATTACTGAAGGTCCATGCACCAAATACTATTCTAGTTTTGCGCTTCTTGAATGGCTTGCGGTTGCTTTTAGATAAAACCGTAAGTTCCCATGCCATCTCTCCACGCTCACTTCCCAACGCCCGCCCCTGCGCCTTGGCTCCAACCATTCTGGGAGGGTTTCACATCTTCAAAGCTGACGTAGGGTCTTTGCTTCCCACACAGGAAGCACCCTGTGAATCCCTTCACCCTTCATGAATCCAACAGTCCTCTTGTGTACCTGCTGTTCTCTCCTTCTGGAATATTCTTCTTCCCTGCCATGCCAGCCTTGGCCTTGCTAACTCTTAGCACTCCTACAGTTTCAACTGAATCACCAGAATGGCTTTGCCCGAGCCATCAACTGAAGGATCTGTCTCCTCCATCCAAATGGTCTCTTCTAGTATGTGTCCGTTCTCTCCCATCACAGAACCCCATATGATCTGTGGCGGTATACTTATTAAAGTGTTTATGGGGCCGACGTTTACGTCAGCAGAACACTGCACGAGACTGGAGGCTACAGACCGGATCTATTTAGAGCAGTCCTGTATGTCCAGCATCAAGCAATGTCAAGGGCACACTAGGTAATAAAAAGACATGTGGGCGGCAGGGGAGGCGGGAGGACAGGAAGGCTGAACTGCTTATCTGAAGCGCAGACGTCCAGATTCCGGTGGGAATATGAACACTGAGCCATCTGGCACAGGACAAGGCTGCTGTTGAGGGAAGTCTCGAGACATGACGTGCCAGTGCAGGGACTGAGGGGAGAATCAGATAGATTCCCTCATCGAGCATCGCCCGGGGGATTTGGGAACTGCAGAGAAAAAGGCATCTCCT
This sequence comes from Tupaia belangeri chinensis, assembly GCF_000334495.1. Taxonomy (NCBI): domain Eukaryota; kingdom Metazoa; phylum Chordata; class Mammalia; order Scandentia; family Tupaiidae; genus Tupaia; species Tupaia belangeri. The sequence goes on from NW_006200423.1 coordinate 2,044,422, forward strand.
TATACCAAGCGAAAAACTAAGAACAAAAAACCCTTTGGTCTGGACACAGGGGTTCCAAATGTGTTGTCTTAAGGACTCAGAGAAGAAGATGCGATGCAGATTTGAAGACAGAACACAACGAACAGCTTCGCCGCATGGAGCACTCTCAGGAGCCAGCCTGTGGCGTGAAGGCGGCTAGATCCCTCGGGGCCAACTGCACATTTCAAGTGCTGGACCCAGCTGCTGGGAAATCTTCTGGGTGTGTGCGTGAGTGCCCAGAATCCTGAAAAGAGAATGGAGGACCCCAGGCAGTACGCTCTTTCTCTCTCTCTCGCTCGCTCTCTTGCGCTCTCTCTCTCTGTCTCTGTCTCTGTCTCTGTCTCAACCCAGCAAGTGCACATACCCTATAACAAAACCTAGGAAAAATAAATAAATAAATAAGGAACACCTTCTGGGGAGACTAGGATCGAAGGAAGATGGGCCATGTCTTCCATTCGCCCAGGTGTGGATCTCAGAAATGTAGGGGGAGACCAGGAAATACCAGAAGGTACCGCGTTCACTTATCAAGGCTACAAATCAAAACACCTTCCCCCTGTATGGAAGGATTCCCACGTTGACTACCATGAAACCAACCAAGTTAGAGACTCTACCTCTGGCCTTCAGAGATTCCATTCTAATTAGAGAAGTGAGTGGGCCCAACCCAGCAGCTCTGAGGTCACACGTATGCAAGCTTCATGGCAGGGCTGTGAGCAGCTGGACCGTAACACCCAGTGCTGCACCCACGGGAAGTGCCTACTTTAGAACGTACTGACTACACAGGGTATGTTGGAGGAGCCCGAATCGTTCACATTATTAGAAACAACCGTACAGTATTTCATGCTGGAAAACTTTAAACAAAACGTTACTAATGGACGCAAAGAGTTGAGTGTTCATAGTCTCTGCAGAATTCTGTCTCCCTGGTCTGTGCCCAGTGGACAACTTTCTTACAAGATCACTTGAAAATCTGAGAAACTTCGAAGGACCTAGTGCTCATGTAATTTCTCTTCCATTCTTTGGGAATGAGGGCCCAGCATGCGGTGAGCCGGGCGTACATGTCCAACACGGGAAAAACGTTTCTAGGCTAGCACCAAGTACCATGGGGAGCGGGCGACCTGCGAACTCACCTGTTCTGGTCTCTCTCCAGTTCAGATTTCTTCTCGAGATGCTGTCTGCTGTCCTTGAGGAAGACCTCATCCTCTCCACTCTCAGCGAGAGGCACGGGAGAGACCGTCCCTGAGCTAGTTCCAGGTCTCTGTGCAGGACCCTTCCAGGTTGCATCCCAAACACTCGTGGTTTCCCTAACGGAGCTGCACCCCCCAGCAGATGGGATGCAATGGCTTGGCACTTGGGAAAACTCTCTGCTTCCAGGAGAAGCTGTCCTTTCCAGCGAGGTCTCAAAATCTGCCGGATGCTGAGTTTCTTTCTTCTCTCCTGTCCACAAAATCTCCACCCCTTGAAACTCCACATGTTTGACCCGGCCTGAGCGTCCCATGGAGCTGCCTCGGTCATATACCCTGGGGTGCTCTCCCCCAACATGAGACCTCTCCTCTTTCAGAAAGCCAATGCTGCCCGCAGAGCTGTGGATCACTGCGGCGTTCCCCGGGGAGGACACAGGGCAAGCTGGTGCCTGCGCACAGAGCACCCCTCGCTGACCATTCTCAGTTATCTGGGAAAGTTCTGCCTGAGTTTTTCCAGTTAACAGAGCTGTCAGATCCTTCTGGATGCTCAAATCAAAACGATCCTCGCTTGTCACGTCAGCTGAAAGAGGTATATCTGGTGATTGCTCTTGGCCAGCAGGAAATGGTTTCTTGGCTCTCTGTGTCCTATGAAGGGCAGTATCCGGTTCTTTCTCCTCCAGCTGAACTGAAAGGCCAGAAACAGCATCTCCGTCTGGTACCTTTGTAGCCTGTAATGTTCCCGAAGCTATTCTGGCTTCTGTGGCTTTCAGAGCTGAAATCAAAGAGTCAATGGGCTGTAAACTTTGTTCCTTGAGGTGACTTTGAGAGGAGGCCTCTCTAACATCTTTTGGTCCTTTCGTAACACTGTCCAGCACAGAGTGGTGGCCGGCAAGACCCTGGGTCCCCTGCTGCCCTTGAGGGCAACATGGCTGAGACTCTGCATCAAACTCCAGAGAAGCCCCTAGGCCTTCTCCACCTTCCTCCATGGTCCCATATTCTGGAAATTCATTTGTGACATTTGGCGGGAGTAAAGTGCTTCCTCCATGATCACCTGTGGACAGAACAGACGGACACATGACTTGCTTTAGAACGGCAGGGCCCAGCGTTACTAGGAACAGGCGCTCCACCACACTTACGCATTTGGTTCTTTCACTGCCTCGTTCCTCCACCACCCTGTGATATGAACGCCTCATGACCTCACAGCAGCCCCTTCTATGTGGCCTGCATGAGGGTAACCACAAGTTCCACCACAGAAGGAGGTGATCTAATGGCACACGCCAGAGAGTCCTCACAGGCGGCTTCAGCACCTCAGCACCTCACATGCAAAACGAGGTTAAAATAAGGATACATTCCAAATATCGCTCGCGAAACACCAACTAAAGTATTAACGTTGGTCATGACATCTAGCCTCAAGATCTCATCAACAATTATTGGGGGAGTGCAATGTCCGAGACAGACCTCAGGAAAGAAACAGACGATCTGCTAAAAGTCAGTTCCTAGTTTTTCAGCAAGTCTCCCATACACTGTTGGATTCCTGTGAGGAAAAAAGTACTTTCAAACGTTCCCAAAACATCAAAGTGAAGCCAAAAAGGAATAGGAAACTGAATATGCTGAAAAGGGTCTCCAGGGTCCCAAATGCATGGGTATTCTTCCTCACTGTCATTACTTGCTTTAATGGACAAAAAAGGTCACATGTTATGGTAAGCAATGTGATGTTCTGATATATGTACATGTAGTGTGATGGCCAAATCAAGCTAATTAAATGCCTGTTTCCTCGCATACCTAGTGTTCGTGGTGAAAATATGTAAAAAAAAAAAAAAAAGTCCTCTTACCAATTGTCAAGTATTCAACATACTGGTGCTTACTACAGTCTACTATGTTGTACAATAGGTCTCCTGAATGTATTCCTCCCATCTAACTGAAATTTGATCTTTTTTTTAGAGAGACATTTCCTATAGGGAGTATGCACTCGCCAGAGAGATGCAGAGAGACTGAGAGACAGAAAGCAAGAAATCATCCCCTGGGGGGATGGCCTCACTGCAATCCCGTCTCCATTCTCCTCTCGGGCTTTGGAGCACAGAAGCACACATACTCGGCGTGAGTTTTAAGCCATCGTGTCCAAGATTTGAACCGCGGTCAACTATGTGGAAGTCCAGTGACGTAACTATTTTCCCATCTGCTGGCCCCAAAATTTGGTATCTTCTGACCAACATATCCCCAATACCCACCCTATTTCTCCAGCACCATTCTACTCTGCTTCAGTGAATGCCAGATCTTTAGATTCTACATGTAAGTAGGGCTGCCAACCAGAGGAAATTTCAACCCTACCCATCTCAATCCTGCCTTACATATAGCCCCAACTTATGAAGCAAAGAAAACAGTAATTAGTAGAGATTTACTACAATGGATCAAATTTTCCTATTAAAATGAAAATCAGTGAGAACCGAGATTGGAGATATTCACATAAACACAAAATTTAAACTGGGAGTTTATGGCTAATAGTTGTAGATGAATAGTTATGCTATGAAGCTATGCTTCAGCTAATAGTTATGCTGTGAGTATCTTACTGTGGTCTTGATTTGCATTTTCCTGATGACTAATGATGTTGAGCATCTTGTCATATGCTTATTAACCACTGAATATGCTCTCAGAGAACTGTCTGTTCTGCTCCTTTGCCCATTTTATAAATGTGTTATCTTTTTAGTATGGAGTTGTAAGAATTCCATATGTTGGACAAAAATTCTTTTTTTTTTTTTTTTTGGAGAGGTTTTTCACTATAGGGCGCATGCGCTCACCAGACAGACAGAGAGACAGAAAGCGAGAAATCACCCCCCAGGGGGGATGGTCACACCGCAATTCCTTCTCCTCTCGGGATCTTGGGCATGCACGCACATGTGCCTGGTGTGAGTTTTAAGCCACCGGGTCCGGGACACGAACTGCGGTCAACTACGTGGGAGTCTAGTGACATAGCCATTATGCTAACTGCTGGTCTCCCCAAAAATTCTTTATCAGACATAAACTTTACAAATATTTTCTCCCATTATGTAGGTTCTTTTCACTTCATTGAAGATGTTGCCTTTCTTTCCTTTTAAACTTGTTTTTTGTATTTATGATGGTGAGTGTTCGTGCAAGCATGAGAGAGACAGTCAGCCAGAGTCAGAGAAGCACCTAAAAACAGGGTGTCTTCATGTTGGCATTCCTTTCCCAAAGTCCTCCAGTTTGCCAGGATCCCAGGCACCTGCATGCACTCCACAGGACTCAGGGCAACTAGACGAGGGATCCGAACCCACAGTTGGTCATGCGGCTTCCAGTACTGCATTTCAGTACACTACTGACTATGCCACAGACGCTGGGCCAATGGAGTCTTTTGAAGCACAGAAGTTTTTAATTTCGATAAAAATCCAATTGAGCTTTCTCCTTTGTCATTGTGGTTTGGTGTCATATGTACCAAATCCTTGTCTAATCCAAAGTGATATATGTTTACTCTATGTTTTCTTCTAAGAATTTAGTGTTAGAACCAGCAGTTAGCGTAATGGCTATGTCGCTGGACTCCCATGTAGTCCGCTATTCAAGTCCTGGACCTGGTGGCTTAAACTCACACCAGGCGTGTGTGCATGTGTGCCCAAGATCCCAAGAGGAGAATGAAGAAGGGATTGCAACATGTCCATCCCCCCTGGGGGGTGATTTCTTGCTTTTTGTCTCTCTGTCTTTCTCTCTGTGTTTCTGGCGAGCACACGCACCCTGTAGCGAAAACCTCTCCAAAAAAAGAAAAAAAAGAATTTATAGTGTTAGCTATTACATTGAGTTATTTCATTCATTTTCAGTTAATTTTTGTATACAGACCCAATGAAGACCCAACTTAATTGTCTTTTTGTACATGGATATATGGTTGTCCTAGCACTGTTTGTTAAAAAGAATATTCTTTCCCCATTGAATTGCCTTGATATCCTCGTAGAAAATCAATAGACCATAAGTGTAAAGGCTTCATTCTGTACTCTCAATTCTGTTCCATTGAACTAAACTCCTATCTTTATGTTAGTATTACACTGTCTTGATTACCGTGGCTTTAAAATAAGTAAAATCTTGAAGTGTGAGTTTCCAACTTTGTTCTTTGTTTTACAGGCACTGTAAGCATTTTGTATTTCCCATATGAATTTTAGGATCAACTTGTCAGCTGAGATTTTGAAAAGGACTGTCATGCATTTATACACTCTTGGGCTTCCTGACAAGAAGTGACAGTGACAGCACATCCTTTGATTCATGGCCACCGGGCTCCTTCCATTTATTCAGTCTTCTTCCATTTCATTCGACAATGTTTTGTAGTTTTAAATGTACACATTTTGCATTACTTTTGTTAAATTTATTCCCCCGAGTATATTACTATTTTGGTAATATTATCAGTGGAAGTTATTTTTCTTTATTTCATTTTGGACCATTCATATATAGAAATACAACTAGATGCTGTTTCTTAGTCTTGTATCCTGCAACCTTGTTGAACTTGCGTTTTAGCTCTAATAGCATTTTTGGAATTTCCTTAGGATTTCCCACATACAAGATCACATCACCCATGCACAGAGGTAAGTTTACTCTTCCTTTTCAACCCGTCTTATCATTCCCAGTGTACTTTCTCTTAACTCCTCTTCAAATGTGTTATGCCAGATCAGCAGGCAACATGAAAGTTAAGGCGCTGGATTCCCACACAGCCGACTGCATTTTGAGTCCCTGTGGCTGAAAATCACACCGGGTGCATGCACATGTGTGCCCAAAATCCCCAGAGGGGACATGGAGAAGGGACTGTAATGTAGCCATCTCCCCTGGATGAGTGATTTCTCCCTTCCCCTCTCTCTGTCTCTTTCTGGCAAACACATGCACCTTATGGCAAAAACCTAGAAAAATGAACAAACAAACAAAAAACAAATATGTTATGCCATAGCTGAGGCAGGGGTTTGGCACATGAATACCTTCGAAAGGGTCTAACCCTAGTACCTGCTGGAAACAGTTAACCAGATGGACACCTGAACTATATACTTCTCGGTTTCGCTCAGTCTCTTCTTACTTGGACACACCTTTTTGATTTCCATCACGATGTGATCAGATTATCTTCACCTTTCAAAAACCAACTGGAACCCCTCTCCTTAATTATTCTCTTAATCACCAATCTTTAAAAGAAGTTGCCTTTCATCCTTATAAATGTCAAAATCATTTTAGCTGTGTATTATATATAGTGCAAATACATGAACTAAACAGTAGACATGTTAGATTACATCTTAAAGCTTCAAAGGCTGCAACGTTTAACTTAGCATAAATGTTTTAAGAAAACTGATGAGTGATGACTGAAGCCGTGTGTCTACACAACACCCAAGCATGGTACGATGGAATCCACTCAACAACAACGGAGAAGTTGAACTTTATGATTTAGGAGCCTACTTTGTTATAAAAGTTTAAACTGCTATCTATAAAACGACCATGAAAATAAAGACTGGCCCAGAGAGAAGTGATCACAAAGTATTTAAGAAAAGGAGCTGCTAAGCGATTCGATAATTCCTCCACTCCATTTTTAATACGTTTCATTGAAATGGCCCTCAGGAACAGAGCCCAAAACCATAAACTGTGGCTAAATGCTCATGATGTTTGAGGCAACAGCTCTGCAAATGGCCAAAAATGCTGAGATCAATTAAAAGGGGGGAGGACAAGAAGCCCAGCCACAGTGTCATATTGCTTCCAAGAAACTGCTCTCCCGGCCGAGATGACATGGGAGGCCGGGATGACATGGGAGGCCGGGATGACATGGGAGGCCGGGATGACATGGGAGGCCGGGATTTGATTACCAGTCTGACCTAAAGGACAGGCCCACTGGTGTTACCTGTAATCCCAGAAACCTGGGAGGCTGAGGCAGGAGGAATTGTGAGCCTGAGACTGGCCTGCACGATATAGTGAGATAATATGTTTTTAAAAAGTGAGGTAGGGGGCTAGCAGGAGGCATGGTGATTAAGGAGCTGGATTCCCACATGATTGACCCAAGTTCGAGTCTCAGATCTGGGGGCCTGAAAAACCAAGCTGGGCTTGTGTGCCTATGTGCCCACGATTCTGAGAAGAGAATGGAGGAAAGGGATTGTAGTGTGGCCATCCCCCGGGGGAGTGATTTCTCACTTTCCCTTTCTCTATCTCTCTCTGGAAAGCACACATGCACTATGGCAAAACCCTAAATAAAATAAAATAAATAAAGAGAAAAAAAAAGCCAGGTAAGGTAGCCGTGCCTATAGTCCCAGCTAGGAGACTGAGGAAGGAAAGTCCTGACATAGCAAGACCCTGAGTTATTTTTAAAGAATAAAATGAGGGGACTAGCAGGTGGCATGGTGGTTAAGGCGCTGGACACTCCCACATGGCCAACCGTGGTTCAAGTCCTGGATCTGGCGGCTTGCTTTCTCACTTTTTCTCTATCTCTCTTTCTCTGTCTCTCTCTGGTCAAATTAAAATAAACAAATGAATAAATAAAATTTTTAAAAAAGAATAAAATTTTTAAAAACGCAGTAAAAAGGAGGGGGTAGAGGGGGGCAAAAGCCTAAGTCCCACATGACAAACAGCTTGCTTTGCCACTCTCCGAAGCACTCCTGGTGTAAGTTTACTACTCTAGTAAGTTTTACTTTTCAAACTGATGAGGGACAGGCATGAACCAAAGAAAATAAATGTTCCGAGAGGCTAAGGTAGATGGTGTCCAATGAAGTGTTACACGGCAGAACTAGAAGTCGGGACACACTGGGTTCTTCTGCCTCTCAGGAGTAAGGTCCTGGGAAAACCCGGAGGCCCCTGACTGTGGGCCCTCATTTCCAATAGCAGCAAAGTTCGTAAACTGAGGACAGAGGGGAAAAGGCCTTCCGGCGGCAGCTCCTGGGCAGGAGCAGCCTCCATCAGAGGCCCATGGTCAGAGCACAGTCACAGGGTTCGGCAGAACAGAAAGAGCTCCTTTGAAATAAGGCGCCCCTTTGTCCACTGCCAGAGCAGTCTGTCTGCTGTTTGCATTTCGTGTTATAGCCTGCACTGTCCTCAACAACCAGCAAAGCTTTGCACAGTATTATCCTTGATTCTTCACTTAGAAATCCTGCTTTATTCCTTATGACTTATGCTAGGTGATTATTTAAAAAACAAAAAAACAAACTTCTTTCATTTTAAAAAACTTTTATTGGGACCAGCAGTTGGTGTAATGGCTATGTCACTGGACTCCCATGTAGTTGACTGTGATTCAAGTCCCAGACCTGGTGGCTTAAACTCACACCAGGTACGTGTGCGTGCGTGCCCAAGATCCCAAGAAGAGAATGGAGGAAAAGGGATTGTGGCGTGGCCATCTCCCCGGGGGGGTGATTTCTCACTTTCTGTCTCTCTCTGTCTTTCTAGCGAGCGCACACGCCCTATAGCAAAAACCTCTCCATAAACAAAATGAAACAACAACAAAAAAAATCTTTTCTTAGCACCAACAGGTGGCGTGGTGGTTAAGGCATTGGACTATCCACATGGCTGAGTGCAGTTCAAGTCCCAGACCTGGCCACTTAAAAGTCACACCAGGCACATGTGTGTTTGTCCCAAATCCCGAGAAGAGAATGGAGAAGGGATTGCAGCGTGGCCATCCCCCCTGGGGAAGTGATTTCTCACTGTCCCTCTCACTACCCCTTTGTCCAGCAAGCACACATGTCCTATGGCAAAAATCTTAAAAATAAATAAATAAAAGATGGTTTTCTCTGCTGCCATTTAAAACAGGGCTATGGGCATTTCCTATTAAACGACTGCTCCAAATCCATTCAGTCTTTCAGCAAATGTTCATCGATTGCCCGCTATGGCCTGAATAGAGGGGACTCGGAACCGAGCCCTGCCAACGCATGGACAGTCTGTCAGGTGTGTCAGAGAGCCCGCCTCGTCAGCGTGTGAGGGGTGTGCAGGGGAGAGGGCGGGCTGCAGGGGAGAGGATGGGTGTGTAAACAGGCTCGGAGCAGCACAGGGGGCGCTGGAGCGGGTGTCAGGACACGGGCAGAAAGGAAGGGAGCGGAGACGGGGAAAACGGCATCTGCCTCCTCCAGGGGCTCTGCCTCCTCCAGGGGCTCTGCCTCCTCAGCACGGGCCTGGGTCGCCTCGCCCCCTCCACCCCAGCCCTCTCTCAGCCCAACACGCCTCCACGCTCGGCCTCACGCAACGGCTGGGGGAAATACCTGACGTGTTAGTGCCCAGCCTTCCTGGGGGAGCATCTGATGTGTTAGCGCCCGGCCTCCCCGCCAGTCTACACCCACTGCTAGTGCAGGAAATGCTTCTCCTCCAGCCTTACTGATGGGTCCTACCCAGCTCCGGCCTCCTATCTGTGACAAAGGGATCTGCTAAGAATAAAAAAAGAACTTCACCACTTGTCTAAATATAAACCACACCCCAGTGGAATCTGAATTAATAAAACGTGCATAGCTTACTGCACGTACTCTTCCCCTTAAGGGAATAAAAACGTAGTGTAAAGCGTGCAGGCGGGAAGGGAGTGGAGGGACAGGGACGGTTTGCACTCTTGTGAAATACACAACTATTCCATCCAAAGTGGCCCTTATTCCTCACAAACTGGGTTTCCTGCTGTTCAGTGAAGAAGCCTTTCCTGAGGGGACTAGCAGTTAGCGCAATGGCTATATCGCTGGACTCCCATGTAGCTGACTTCGGTTCGAGTCCCGGACACGGTGACTTGAACTCACGCCGGGTGCGTGTGCCTGCGTGCCCAAGATCCTGAGAGGACCATGGAGGAGAAGGGATTGTGGTGTGGCCATTCCCCCTAGGGGGTGATTTCTCGCTTTCTATCTCTCTGTCTCTCTCTGTCGAGTCCCCAAAAGCAAAAACCTCCCAAAAAAAAAAAAAAAAAAAAGAGAGATGCCTTTCCTAACGACCATAGGCCCTCTGATTATTTTAAGTGTTTTTTTATTTTGATTTAATATACCAAGAAAGAAATGGGATAGTTTTGAATGTTACTAAGATCAATTTTAGGAGTGCTTTGGGTTATGTATTAAAAAGTCATCTATTTCTGGAACACAGGATAGAACTGTATTGAAAGGAAATGGCAGAGAAAGAGCTTTCTCCGAACCGTGAGGAGAGGACCCGCTCCCCACGACCGCTGCAGACCCCCCGCAGACCGTGAGGAAAGGACCCGCTCCCCACGACCGCTGCAGACGCCCCCCGCGGACCGTGAGGAGAGGACCCGCTCCCCACGACCACTGCAGGCCCTCCCCGGCCTTCCTCAGACCATCCTATTGGAGGACCAGGAAGGGAAATGGATTTTCTTCCACTCTAGCTAGCAAACTCCTAAGAAAATGGTTCACGAAATACCGAACAACCAAACTACCTGGCATATCTACGGCAGACTTGGTTGCTGAAAGCTTGCCATGAGGGGTTCTGTGTCCTGACAGCACGACTGTCACACCTACGTCCACCTCCTTAGGAGAACCACCGTCAGGGACTCTGCACTTGTACCTCCTAGGACCTGGGCCTGGCCCCTTTTAGGAAAAGGTTTTTCTGCTTGGTCTTTTGTTGCCACCAGAATACAAACTCCAAACGGCAAGAGCCTTGTCTGCTTTCTTCTCCATGTACCCCTGGGCCTACAACCACCACCGTGCCTACAACATGGGTATTTTTGATGAACCAGTGCATCAAGAATGTCCAAACCAATGTAGTCACTGCGGCAAAGTAGCAGTGCAGCATTCTGCCACGCTGGAGGCCACGTGGAGGACGGGGGCTCAGTTCCCAGGGTGGCCTGCACACACGGGCACACTGCCCTGATCCTAGCTGGCTAGAGAGGACGGGGCGGGGCGGGTGGGTGCAGACTGCAGTGTGAAACCGTGCTGACGGTGCCTGTCTTTCTCTTCCCGCTGTGGTTGTGTTTCTCCCTCTCATAAAAGAAATGAACAAACTTCTAAAAAACAGAGTAGTTGGGCCAGCTGGTGGTGTGGCAGTTAAGGAAACACACAGCTGACCGCATGTTCAAGTCCCAGACCTGGTGGCTTGAAAAACACACCAGGGACATGCGCATGTGAGCCCAAAATCCTGACGGGTAAGAGAAAGGTTGGAGAAGGGATTGTGGTCTCACCATTCCCCATGGAGGTACTGCTTTCTCAGTTTGTCTCTTTCTTTCTTTCTTCCTCTTTCTCTGCCTCTCTCTCTAGAGAGTGTACAAGTCCTCTGTCCAAAAAAAAAAAAAAAAAAAGTAGGGCAGCTGGTGGCATAGTGGTAAAACACGAAGCTGTGCTAACTGATCCCACGTGGGAAGGTTCCTGTTCCCATCCGGAGGCCTCCTGCTGATGCCAGGCACACACTTGCCCAAGACCCAGGGTTGGCTGAAGGCTGAAGTGAACCGTGGCACCAGGACCCTCTCGGAAGGGTTGTTTCTCTCTCTCTCTCTCTCTCACACACACACATTATATATTGTATATACAGTATATATTATATAGTATATATTGTTTACATATTATATATACATATATGTACATACATACACATATATACACACACATATGATGTGTTGTTCAAGATATAAATAAATTAACTTTAAAAAAGAATGCCGTACACCAATAGGGTGCCGATCCATAGAACCCCGAGACAGAAATCCAAGGCAGCGGCCTCCCGAACACAAGCAGGACACCCCATGCAGCGTGGCCCGAGTTCCAGCCCCTGTCCCAAGGTGACTGCACAGAATGCTGGAAATGCAAGGTGCTTCCCAACTGCAGAGCAAGCCCCTCCTCCTCCTCAGACAGCACTTCCTGTGTACCAAGCGCGTTGTCAAGCCCTGGAGAACAGAACAACAGACAAGACCTGCCTGGCTCTCGTCACCGGGGGCTCGAATCCAGCACCCCACCTGCGGGCACAGCTGGCTTGCTGACAGGCAGTGGCAAAGGTCAGTGGGACCGTCTTGACCATGGATCTAGGACCCAGCATGATCCTGCGTGGGCTATCACTACTCTGCATAAACGCCTCAATGGATCACCTTCCTCTCTAGTGGGCGCTATCTGACACGGCAGCCACAGCCCCATACGGGACTTCCGTTTCCCAGGGCTCCTCGCCGTCTGCACCAGCAGCAGCCATGCCGCCCTGCACATGTGGAGCATTTCCATCCTCCCAGGAAGTTCTGCCTGAAGGTGCTGCCCTGGAGCCTGGGACAGAGGCCCTGGACAGCAGCAGCCATCCCTCGGGAGGCTCCTGAGACAGGCAGACTCTCAGGCCCACCCCAGTCGGAATCTTGCTGGTTGAATAAACCTCAGAAGATTCAGACACACATTGAAGTATGAGAAGTCCTGCTCCAGGAAACGACAATATCTAGACATTGTTCTGACTCCATTTAAGTAGCTACTTCTTAATTCTAAAAATAATAAAGTTCCTATCTCCTAAATGAAAGGACCAAATATTCAGTCAGGTAAATAACAAAGTTCCAAGAACACGGACAGTCTCCATGCCTACCAAGAGAAAGGCTTGCTCCTCTGGTCTGGGCTTGTGCTCTAGTGCGTGAGCACCCTAGGACCCTTCTCACGAGGGGAAAGAGAATCGCCGTCTCTGCTGTACCAAGACCTCCTCTTGATTTTATTGTTCACAGCACATTACTCTCATAACAAATGGTAATTAACTCTGCATTTATGCAAAAAGAAATAAATCCAATATAAACTTCACCAGGAGTAAAAACCTAAGAATTTTTCATGGTATTGACGTGCCTATGTAATTCATGATTTAGAGCATAGGCGTGCGAGAGAGTGAGGAAGCAGCCTCCACGGGACTCGGCCGTGCTGAATCCCCTGCTCCAGGTGTCCAGCCTTCTGGGACCGAGGGCTCTCAGGTGTGTGCCCAGGTCAGGACTAGAACCGTGGTCTGGCCTGTGGCTTCTGGCTCCGCAGTCCAGCATGCTGCCTACTGTCCCACAGAAGCTGGGCCAAAACCACACACTAGCAACTCTACAGAGCCTTAAATTACTGGGTTGTTGGGAAAGCCAAAATGCATTTTTGCTTAGAATAACAGAAAAATACATCGTGGGAACCAGCAGTTAGCGTAATGGTTATGTCGCTGGATTCCCATGTAGTTGACCGCAGTTTGCGTCCCGGACCTGGTGGCTTAGAACTCACACCGGGCGCGTGTGCGTGCGTGCCCAAGATCCCAAGAGGAGAATGGAGGAGAAGAGATTGCGGCGTGACCATCCCCCGGGGGGGGTGATTTCTTGCTTTCTGTCTCTATGTCTCTCTCTGTCTGTCTGGCGAGCGCACAC
>NW_006200423.1:2058869-2081554 GCF_000334495.1 Tupaia belangeri chinensis
GGGGGGGTGATTTCTTGCTTTCTGTCTCTATGTCTCTCTCTGTCTGTCTGGCGAGCGCACACGCCCTATAGAGAAAAAAACCTCTCCAAAAAAAAAAAAAGAGAAATACATTGTGACTTGCCCAGTGACCTAACACACTGGGACTCACAAAAAGGATCTGAGGGGGGACCAGCAGATGGCGTAGTGGTTACGTCGCTGGACTCCCACGTAGTCGACCGTGGTTCGAGTTCTGGACACGGTGACTTAAAACTCAAGCCGGGCACATGTGCACACCTGCCCAAAATCCCAAGACGAGAATGGAAGAGAAGGGACTGTGGCATGACCAACCTCCTGGGGGGTGATTTCCTGCTCTCTCTCTTTGACAAGTGTACATGCCATGCCTATTGCAAAAATCTCTCAAAATAAATAAATAATAAAGCAAAACAAAACCCTGAGGATAAGGTAAGTTTTTTTTCAACTTTTTTTAATAGTCTATGTATTTTTTATTTTTACATTTTTTAATTTCATTTTCTTTTGTACATTCAATCACATTATTTAGCTTACAAAGTGAATATTTCAACAGGTGAACATTTCTCCCTAGTCCAAGTTTTTTTCAGCTTTTAAAAGCCAGACTCTGTGTCCAAGGTTTTAATGTTCACAGTGTTGAAATGATTACTTGTAAAATAAAGATGCATGGGCAAATTCAGTCTAAGATACAACTGAAAGTGCACTAGGGTATAATCCATTTTCTAAGGATACGGTTCATGAGATGTTTTCAATTTTTTACAAATTGGGGCTAGACTGGTCACTAAAAATCTATTTTTCCTTCTGTGTGGGCTGTTGAACAACACAGTAGTTCTCTGTTCCCTAATGAATATCTGTGAGCAAACACAAAATATAGGTTAGTATAAACAGAAAACGATAAATTCTTAAATTATTTTAACACTAGAAAAATGTACAGAAACAAGCTTAAGGACACACTGCCCCGACTTGTCAAGAAGGAATTCAGCCCCAACTATGACGCTTGGTCTGGGTTGTGATAAATCGTTAAGAGAATGAAAGACACGTGCCCAATTTCTAAAGCAATTATGAAAAACAAGGCTGGAGAGTGAGAAACTCTAGAGAGGACCTGCCACCTAGAAGCCACTGTAATTCTCGCCCACGAATAAGGACCACGAGTGGTTTTACATCTAATAATCAGTAAAGCTCCCCAGTAACACAGTAATGCGAGGCTCAAATTCACAATATAATAGAAAAAAAACGTATTAAAACAAACCAAAACTCTAATCCATTTTACCTAGCAATAGAAAATATATTTGATATAATAAAAATAACGGAAAATAAGTATGAGTAATGAGAACTTCTAAATGAGTCATCGAAGAGCATTGTATTTTGAGACACAGTCTTCACCTTTATGGAAGTCACATTTTGGAGAAGTCACTACGGTATGGAGTCTGGATGTGAGCTCCTACCCGGACACCGATGGATATTTAACGAGTTTATTTAACGTATTTATATGATGCCGAAGTCACAAACAGGCCTGCCAACTACCACCCGAGATTTTGAACATATGCACACGAACACAGTCTGTTCCATTCACTGGACACGTTTCCTGAGTGACTAACAGTTACAGCTGTGCTACTGCAAACTGAATTTCACATACTAATGATTCAGAGCCCACTCTGCCCATGCAGTGCTAATCCCCCCAGAAGTGACTCTAGCATGCCCTTCCCATTTCAAAGGAAGCCCCCTCAGCATGCAGAAGGTAAGATAAGTGAGATGGGGACAGCCCAATAGTTCCACACCAAAACCTAAGCTGTTGAGTCGAATTTGACACTACCTTTAAAAATCATTCTTTTTTAAAGCTGGTGTCCTTTTTGCAACCATAGGCTTCCCTACTTTGCCGGTCTCTCCTCCACCTCTTGTGAGTCTCCTTTCAGCCTTATCCCGTCTGATCTGAGCTGTCTCTCAGATTTCATCTGTTCTATCCATTGTCCACGATTTTTCCTGGGTGGGAATCCACATATTTAAAAATCCAGTTTTAAAATTGCTCTTGACCAACTCCTTCGTTTTTATTTCTAAAAGCAGAAAAAGTTCCAACTACACTTTAAATAATTAAACAATCCCATTCACAGCAGACTTTCTTCTGCTGAAGTTCACATAATTTTGATATAAATTGTTTCCTCTGTAAGAGATTTGATCAAATATTTTAACACTTAAGAAACTGAAAATATTTCAAAGTACAATTCTTTAGAAGAATAACTATGAATGCCAAGCAGCTGGAGTTCCAACAGCGACAATCAACCACGTCCCTAACCTGTCATCTATCGAGAAAGGATGTTAGGTGCAGGGGTAACCAGGAGCCCCACTCTGCCTCCAGTCTGCACTAAGCCTCAGCTGAAGTTTCACTCAGCAGTTTTCATGCTCAATAAGAGAGACCCGCTGTTTTCCTAAAGATTCGGGCTTCAAACTGACGTGAATAGTAATTCTAAGTGTATCCAAACATGCAAACTTTACAGAAGGTTGAAAGTTAATTTCCCTAGCGAGATAGATATAAATCTTGACACTTTTAACAGGCAGGGAGGGGGAAAAAAGAACTGTAGATAAACTGAGGAATTAAACACCTGCTATAAACTTCCAGTGGAGTTTCAACCTCAGTCTCAACTGAGTGTTTATAGAACCTTCCCGGGGTTCCTCAGCAGCTCACCCTGAGGTCTGCTAGGCCACCCAGACACCAAGCCCTCCTTAGGGCGTGCGGATGCAAAGGCGCGTGAGCTCTTTAAGAGAAACTCCTCCCCTATTCCCATCCAGCACCACAATAGTATGTCTCTCTAAAACTACGGTGCAGGGCTAGCCTGTTTTCCCTCTTTCTGCCCCTATAACACATCACAGAGAGCAGAAACAGGGGAAGAGCATTCCATGCTCCCAGGAAAGCTGACTGAAGGAAAAACAAAAACAAAAACAATGAAGTCAGATTACAGGTAAGAGTAAGAGTCTGCTTTCTATTGAAAAACAAAGCTTGTGGAAAATTCAACATCAGGTGCCAACATACACATTCCAGGTTAGGGCGAGGTAAGTTACTGGGCAAAGGCACTCGGAGGGCGGGCGGCATCTCTCTCCAGCTGGAGAGTTAGAGAGCGGGTGGCGTGGGCATCACTGCACAGATGCTGCAAGCGCAGCTCCGTCAGGAGTCAGCAGAACCTGCCCGAGCCCCGGGAGTCTCCTACTGGGACCATCAGAAGGCAAGACGAGGAAGCAAAAGCAGTCAACAATACAGACGGATCATTTCACAGCAGCATTTTACAAGTGACAGCTATAGAAAAGTCTGTTTGCCTGCACAGACCTACAAAGAGAGGTTACTCACAGAGATTACTGTAGCTCCAGCAGTTACCCATTGATCATAGAAAATGCCCAGCTCATCAGTTTAACGCTTGAGAAAAGTTAGCTAGGAAAGAAGCAAGTATATTCAAAAGAGGCTGTTCTAGTCAACTGGAAGCACATGAGTTTCAAATTTCCTGGCAGCCCCTTTTGCCCCCGCACCGCACACGGTGATGGGAACGGAAGCTCTGAGCGCTTGGAGCCAGAGCCGCGGTTGGGCTCACAAAGGCGGAGCAGCCCGTGCACGGCTCACTCGCCTTCTTCCTGCCTCTGCCCTCTCTACCTTGGTAGCTTACCGAAAACAGCCACCCTGGGGCTTGTCTATATTTGTGAAAAACTACTTCCCAGGAGATAATTGAGGTGCTGGGAGTTAGCTTTAATGTAACCATTTCCCCCAGCGCAGCAGCAGGAAGCCCAGCAAGGCTGGGAGAGGATTGTACCATCCTCTGTGACATCAGAGGTGGGGCTGTCATCTCGGCATTATGCAGCATTTTCTCTGATGCAAGAATGACACGCGGGAAAGGAGATGGGTGGGTTCCCACGGGTCCCCACCCAGAGGGTCTAATTCTTGTGTTATTTAAACAGAAAAGGCGAATGCCAAGAGACTGTTCCAAAGCTGCAGGCAACATAAATCCTGCTCTGCCAGTCCTGATCTCAGTGCTAAACGACACTTCCATCCAAAGTCATTTCACTGCTGATTACATTACAGGTCCTGTGACTACATTCATATTTAATGGGTAATTGAAACAGTTTGGAAATGGGATGTGAAAAGATTCATAGGCATTAACCTCCATTTTTAAATTCAACAGCATCAACTTTTATATCACTAACAGCACCTTGGACATACATAATACCCTTTAATATGGTCTCAGTAAAAAACACTAAGTGTAAAAACTAAGAGTTTCATAGAAAATGAAGTGAGAGGTAGTTGCAAGGTGAGTAACAATGTATATAATACACTGTTACAATGTATATAATATATTGTTATAACACACTGTTACAATGTATGTAATACACTATTGTTATGAAACAGTTACAATGTATATAATACACTATTGTTATGGCACACTGTTATAATGTATATAACACACTGTTACAGTATATGTGATACAGTTGCTATAGCACACTGTTACAATGTATATAATACTGGTGCTGCTTCTTGGTGATGGCTGTTAATACAAACATTAAAAGTAACTTCTCTTCGGGACCTTAAGATTCCCACCATTACAGACCAACAGTACAAAGCTATTCTCAGTTCATGTACATTTACTGAGTGCCAAATGGGTGCTAGAAAATGTGTTAGGTTTAATTTGCAGTGGGCATTTCTGGTTAATAATAATACACTGAGAATAGAAAATATTTACTTATGTAACAGATTACTGTGTGAACTCATTTATGTCTGCCAGCAGCCTGCGGGAGAGCTGTGATTATTAACCCATCCCATAGATGAGACCATGGCAACACAAGAGAGGTGTATGACTGATCTGAGGTCACATGGCTACAACTGGCAAAACGAGACTCCGGCTCGCAACACCCACTGGCAATGCAGCTCCAAAGCCCACTCTCTAAGCTACGTTGCTTCCTGAGAGCTATGGAAGGAAGAATATCATATGCAGCATTTAGAGCCATAGCCAGCCGGAAATATCTACCTCTCAAGAAGGTTGGCCCTCATCAGAGAAGATTTAAAGGCTAGCGCACGTGCAGAGAGAAAGCTTACCAGGAAAGCAGAGATAGTATCCAGAGGCAAGAGCTGTATGAGCGTGGGCCAACAGCTTGACATCTTTCAGCTTCTCTTATCTTTGAGCAATAGACGTGTAAATTACAGGGCAGTCCACCATGTGGGTACAGCTTACATCCTAGAGCTGCAATCTGGACTCCATCACTTTCCAGCTAATTATGTGCCTTGGAACACATTATGTGACCTCTGCTAAGGCCTCAACTTCCTCATCCAAAAAATAAATAAATAAAATGGTAATAACGGTTTTTCTGAGGATTTAATGAGCTAGGCAATATAAACATGTACAGCATTCAGAATAGCAACTGTATGTAATCAAGGTTATTATTATTGTTACTACAATCATCATCACTTTAGTATGATGTTATTACATTTTTTTAATCCAAAACTGCCAGCTTCCTCCCTTTTCGCAACCTTTCCAAGGAGAGCTGTTATTTTCAAAGCTGGTAGGAAATGCAGAAAGGACCACCTTTTCTGACATCATACAAACACTAACCAATCCATGAATCACCAGTTCCCTATGAGATGTAAGCTCTTTCCTGGGCGCACCCCCTAAGAAAGCTCCGCACGCTGAGAAGAGACGGGGGAGGACACACTATCCCCCCTCTTCTGTATGCTAAAAGCAGCCCATCAGCTAGGGAGGCAAAACAGAAAGAGCCCAGCCCGGAGAGATCTCTGACCTCATCTCCCTTTACTCTGGCAAGAAACAAGCCCTTAAGTCAAGTTATATGATTAGTTTCCTCTTACATGCAATCTACGTAATCCTAACTAACACACAGGGAAAGGCCAGAATTCCCCTTCATACAAACGTCACTCAATCCACGAAGCACCAATTCTCTATATGATGGAAGCTCATTTCCAGAGTCCCCCCATAGCTTCAAAAGCTCAGTGGAGGGTGTGCTCTTGACCAAGAGTCTTCTACCGCTGCAGCCTCTGCTCCGGCACCCTCTCAGTGCCAAGCCAAAGCCGAGGGGTGATGCTGTGGGAAGGAAGAAGGAGTGATCCATGCGCGTGGTCACAACCAGCCTGCATCCTCCTCTGACAGACAGAGCAGCAGAGGGTCCAGTGAGTGAGGTGGAGGCCGGAAAGCTCCTCATCCCTCCCACTTCCCTCCCATCTCAGAAGGGATTAGCTCCGATCTGCATTACTAAGCTAACCTTAGAGGGAGAGATACATGACCCAGGATGTTTAACCTAATCATGCTATTCTCAGGGCGGGGTCACCAGGATGCCCCTTACTGCCTCGACAAGTGCCCACGATGAAATAAATACTTCTCTGCTAAACAAGCATCTCTTTTCCAGATGCCCAGCATCTTGCAAAACACTTTAGTTACTAAGCACTTTCTTTGATCCCCTAAAACTCACCATTTCAAAAAGTAAAGCTCAAAAATCCATTGGTTTCAAGTTCTTTAGTCTTTTGCAGGCACCATCTCTAAAAATAGTGGGTTGTCAGAAAAGTCAAGACAGATTTTTGTTTTTCTATGCAAAAGTGAATCGTAACTTTTCCAACGACTGACACAGCACAGAAGCAGCGCCCGGTTAGCAGAGCCACCGTGAAGTCCTCCCTCGCTCTGTTCTGGTCTGTAACAACTGTACTCTCACCTTCTGTCCCCCATGCCAGGCGATCATTGCCGTGGTCCTGGAGACTTCCCCTCCAGGGCAAGCTGATTCCAGAGATAGCAAAGGGGCCTGCTGTGAGGAGCGCTGACCACACACACCCGTCAACCCCAAGCATGCAGCCCCAGCCCGCTGCTTCCTCAGGCTCTCCCACACCAAGGCCACCTTCCTCCGGCCCTAACTCGCCCTGGGTGTGGTACTGGACAACTGGGGGGCACCCCAGAGCCCAGAACCTGCCCAAGTTATTCAAACTAGCCCATCCTAAACTTAGCGGGTCTACCCTGCTCCCCATCGTCGCTTCCTGCAGGTGCCCCAATAAAGGCTCAGACCACGCGCTCCCCTCCCACGCCCCGGCTCCTGGCCAGCCCTGGAGCTCTCCCTGCTCCCACATGACACGCTGCACCTCCCGTTCCTAGGGGCTGGGAGTACACCTCTTCCTTTGGGACCAGAAGGTGGCACGGGGGTAAAACATGAAGCTCTACAGAGCAGTCCCACATGGGAAAGTCCCCAGTTCAAGTCCCCTGAGTACACTGGACACAGGCTTGCCCATGACCCAAGGCTGGCTCGGGCTGAGGGGGGATTGTGGCATCAAAGTCCTCTTGGGGGTGCCTCTCTCTCTTGCCCAAGAAATAAACAAATTTCAAACAAACAAACAAAAACTTTCTTAATGACGGTTCAAGTTAACCCTCCATACTATACACAGACTCTTCCCTTCCATTCATATCATAAGACGTACATCCTTTCTGGAAGCTTCTTGGACTCCCCTCATCCCGCCAAGGAGAGCTCACTAGCCAGGTGTGAGCTGCTGTCTCCTTGCGGCTCGCTCTGCCTTCTGTCCCTCCTCATTAGCTGGGGGGGCGGTGTGCGGGGCCCTGAACCAGGACAGATGGGAACGTGGCGTTGAGACCTCCAGCTCCACCTGCGAAGGCTTCTTCTGTTTCCCTTCTCCACTCCGGTAGGCGGAAGCACACTGATCTAGGTCATTTCTTTTCTGCCCTCCTCCGTCTGTAATCCCAGTCCAAGGCGGGACCCTCGCCTCCAACGTCCGGCTGGATGAGTGACATCGCAGCTGCTCGGGTGACAAAATTCCCGACGCTGCTCCCTTCCCCCGCAGGACGGTCCGTGTGCGTTCTCCCCGAGCTCACGTGGGCTGCACCGAGCCCCGGGGAGGCGCCGGCTGACACCTGAGCTCACGGCGCACGGTCGGCACCTCGGGGTCATCTGAGGCTTCCAGGCACTGCTTCGTGTGCCCGCCGTCATTTTAATCTCACAACCACCTTGAGAGGTGAGCCCCTCGTTCACCTCCAGTTACTCATTGCTGGAATGAGATTCAAAATTGGCTGCAAAGTTTGATTTTTGTGAGCTTCTGCTCCAGAGAGCTCATGGGTGCTCTGCCCCACGACGGGGCCCGGGCTGCCTCCAGAAAGCCACGCCATGGCACGGCCTCGGTATCTCACAGCCCACCCGCTGCAGCCTCTCTGAAAGGGACCACCAGAAAGCAGAAACCTGGGGACCGGACGGCAGTGTGGGGATGACACACGCTCTGTAAGGCCGACCCGCATGGGAAGGTTCCGGGTTCGCGCCTAGAGACCCTCGTCACATGCTGGGCACATGTGTGCATGATTCTTGGCTGCCTAGTGCCCAAAATGGATGATGGTGTGGAAAGCCTGCTGGGATGCCAGCCTCTCTCTCTCTCCTTCTCTCTCTCCCTCTCTCTCTCCTTCCCTCTACCCCTCTCTCTCTCTCCCTCTCTCCCTCTCTCTCTCCCTCTCTCCCTCCTTCTCTCTCTCTCTCTTCCTCCTTCTCTCTCTCTCCCTCTCTCCTTCTCTCTCTCTCTCTCCCTCTCTCTCTCCCTCTCCCTCCCTCCCTCTCCCTCTCTCCCTCTCTCTCTCCCTCTCTCTCCCTCTCTCTCCCTCTCTCTCTCTCTCTCTGTGTGTGTGTGTGTGTTTCTCTCATTCATGGAAGAAAGAAAAAAATGACTCAAGAGAGAAAAAAGGAGGAGGAGGAAGAAAGCAAGCAGGAACCCTGGGAGGACAGAGAAGATGGCCATTTTCCTGGGATCTTGCCTGGGGTCTCAGGAATTTGGACGGCCTCCCCGGTCTGTGCTCTGGCTCCTACCAGCCCCTAGAGAGCTGGGTCTGTCTAGAGAAGCAGCTTCAAGCAGAGCCACGCTTCCTAAATGCCCAGCAGGCGTTCCATGTCACACGTGCAATGTGTCACAGCCGCGATTGCCTTTCCTGAAAACCTGGCTCCTGGTGGAGAATTGCTGCTCCAGATGCATCATTAACAGCTCCTGTCACTTTCCTGTCACACTTCAGTCATCACAGCTCCCGTCCCCACAGTCACCAGGAGGATCGTAACTTTCAGGAGGTCCCAGGCTTCTCTCCGCTTAGGTTCCTGTACCCATTTCTTCCCTAGAGAGCACACTACTGCTTTAGGGATTAACTATGGGGCCTAACCAGCCTGCTCCCCCCAGCACTAATTCAAAACCTCCACGCCACTGTGAGCAACTGCGGTGCTGAGCCCCATCACTGCAGGCTGCAGAACACGCCGGGAAGACTCGGCCCCGACGCCACGCGGGAGCTGCTGTGTCGTTCCACCACTTACCAGCTGGGTAACCCGGGGCTGAGTGGCCGGAACTCAGAGGGCCTCAGTGAGCTCGTGCACAGGATAGAGGGGAGACGCTGAAGCAGAAGACCCTTCTCAGGCATAAAGAATATCATAAACAGTGCCTCACAGAGTACCCGGCATAGTAACTGCATTAAAATGTCTCCAGCCGCTTACTTTGAGAAAACAGGAAATCTTTATCTTTGCTTTCCAAACAGCACTTAGATCTTTTCACAATTTGCCCCTCGGAAATATGGATGGATCTAGAAACACATACATGCGGGTGTACACACACCGTGAGTCAACGTTATCATGACAGAGCCGAGCGCTCAGGCTGAACCCCACGTTAGGAAATGGGTCTTCCTCACTCAGTTAGCCTACACTGTGCTGTGGCATGCAGTAAAACGAGTGCAGCCTACCAGCTAAACTCTCGGTTAAGGGACCAGCCGATGGAGTAATGGTTCCGTCACTGGATCCCACGTAGTCACCCGTGGTTCACAGCTTAACGCTCACACCAGGCGTGTGCGTGTGTGCCCAAAATCTAAAGAGGAGAATGGAGGAGAAGGGGTTGTGGTGTGACGATCCCCCCTGGGGGGTGATTTCTCACTTTCTATCTCTTGCTGGCGAGTGCATGTGTCCTATAGCAAAAACCTCTCCAAAAAAAAAAAAAAAGAGTTTTCCCCCCCTGGGGGAATGGCCATGCTGCAGTCCCTTCTCCTCCATTCTCCTCTCGGGATCTTAGGCACACATGCACACGTGCCCAGCATGAGTTCAAGCTGCCAAGTCCAGGACTCGAACCATGATCAACTACATGGGAGTCCAGTGACATAGCCATTACACTAACTGCTGGTCCCACAAAAATCTCTTAAAAAAAAAAAAAAAGAGTGAAAGAGAGAAGCCATCAGTTAAGAACAACCCTTTAGGGCCTTCCACGTTAGTCTTCAATTATTACACCTGTGATAACTCTGATTTCTTCAGAAGTTTTAAAAACGTTTTATGTGAGAAAGAAACCAACTTTCCAGACCAGGTTTCATCTATTTTAATGCATCTTGTATTCAAGCATTAGGATTTTTAGGCCTACCAAAATGACCCTCTAGGAGCATAGTTGGTTAATATCCCTATTTAAAAAAAGAAATGTTGCCATGACAATATAAAATCTTTGCTTTAAATATCACGATGAGATTAAGAAATAATAAAACATATTTGTAGATCAGGGTCATTTTGCTAGGCCTCTAGATTAAACTAGGCCAAAGAAACAAGAGCACATGAACCGACCTCCAAAACAAATCTGAGCGTAATCTGCTCACAGGATCATCTTCCGGCTCGGACACAGCACTACAATAAAAGCTGTTCTAGACTCAGCCCACTAGGGGGAAGTGTTCTCTAACTGTTAACGGAACTCGGGAGCAAAACTGAAGTCTGAAAGCTTCTCAAGTTTAGAGGGTAGGGGGACATGATATTCTTTACAGGACAACCCAGAAATCTGTAGGTAAATGGAAATGATAGCATAAAAGGTGGTCCCTCCTCGAAATCATCTTGTGCCTGTCAATTTATCAAACCTCTAGGTCTAGGATTATCCTAAAAGGAGGAGACACAACCGCCAGACCCACAGCGGAGGCCGTTTCTGTCCAGACCAGAACCCTCATCCTCACTGGCAGCTTGATGCCGACATTCAAAGAAGATGGTGACCAGACAGTGGGGACCCCAATGCTTCATCACAAATGTCAAAGCATTTCATGGTAGCCTTGGCATTAAATGTTTATGCACTACCCCTATAAAACATCCGCCTCTAGAAGTAAATATAGATCCAGAATCTTAGTTTGACGATCTAGTTACTGCCCAGTGCCAACAATCCTGCAGTGGGCTGCCCAGGGCCAGGGCATCTACGTGGGCCACACTCCTAGGAGCACTTCAGAGCAGTAGCGACCAGCTATCCTGGTTCATTCTAAGCCGTCATCATTACAGAAAACCATTTTGGGGCTTCATCTAGACAACTTTGTAGATACACACACTTCTCTAATTTATTGCCTTCGCATATGTTTCTGCCACTATCAGAAAGGTTTCTTCACAGCTCCATTCCAGCTTACCCTCAAAAACTCTGCTCCGATAGTCGCCTCTTCCAGGAAGCCCTCCGTCTAGTCTAACAGGTATGCCACGAAAGAGCTCCCCAAGCCCCCTGTTCTTCCACTACAGCAGGCACACTAGTGTGTTCGAATCATGTTATTACTTGATGGTTTCCCAGCCATGCCTTCCCCTCCAGCCTAGCAACCACAGGTGTTCACTGCGTGTTGAAAACCACATACCAGGCCAGCGTGTGTTACAAGGTCGTTAAGGCTGCTGAATCCCACAAGGCCAATGGCAGGGTTCAAACCCTGGACCCAGAAGCTTGAAAAACAAGCTGGGCATGTGTGCGTGCGTCCTCGACATCCCAAAGGGAGGAAGGAATGGGGAAAGGATTGCAGCATGGTCACTCCCCATGGGGGTGAGGAGCTTTCTCATCTTCTCTTTCTCTCTGTGTCTCTCTGGTGAGTGCACATGCCCTTTGACAAATTAAAAAAAAAAATGAAAGAAAAGAAAAGTCAGAAAGAGTAAATCCCAGGCTGGCTCGGCGGCACGGCAGTAGCACACTGCCCAACAACGCTGATCCACGTGGGAGACCGTGAGTGAGGGTCCAGGTCAGTCTATGAAGGAGGGATGTGTGTACCCGAGTCTGGCGGCGAAGGCTAGTGGGGCGGATCGTGGTGTGAGGCCCTCGTAAAGGTGTTTGCCTCTCTTCGTATTTTTAAAGAATTATTTGATTCTATTTATTACTATTTTTTTAAAAATTTGCTATAGGGCACATGTGCTCACCAGAGAGAGACAGAAAAAGAAAAAAAGAGAGAAAGTGAGGAAGCCATCCGCCAGGTCTGGGACTCAAACTGCAGTCAGCCATGGGGGAGTCCGGCATATCGGCCACCACACCACCTGCTGGTCTGATGTTTGTCTTAATTGTTCTCTCTCAACAAACTTAAAAAGAGAGAGAGAGAGTGGGAAAAGAAAAAAGAAAATGTAACATAAATGCCCTAGGAGTGCATTCTTCACTTCTCTTGAAGGTGGATTCAGCACCCGCCACCCAGCATAACTGAGAACCAGGCCTCATTCCTGGCCCAGGCCTGTTTCCAGTGCATCAGCGTTTCCCCACCTGTGCCCACAACATCCCATCAGGGAATGCCAATAATGGAGACACCAGGTGGGTTTCCAGCCAATCCAGCTGCACCCACCCTCAGTCTGCCACCTCCCTCCCCTGGGCTCCTCCTCCCAGACAGCATAGGCTTCGGCCCCACCCCTGTCTGGTTCCCACACTCATCCTTCAGAGCCCAGGGCCAGCTCCGCCTGGGAGGGCTCCCTTCGTTCCCAGCACTTGTAATAACACTCCGAAATCTGGCTGAAGATTATCCTGAAACCCACTAGTTCCTACCGTTTCCTTAATTCCCTGTTCTAAAGATAGGGGGTTTGCCTCTCAGCATTTTTAGCACTTTCCCCTTTCTTCATGACCTTTACAAAATACCTAGAGTGGATCCACCATTTATCTGCAAGTGTGCTGTGCTCCGAGGACATAATCCTTCGGAGTTGAAATTCAGGGAGTAGCGCCAGCTGAGGGCTGCCAGGGCTCGGGCTTCTCTCAGTTTGCCTGGCCGCGTCCAACAAGGCAATTGTGTTCCTCGACAGAGAAAACCCACTCAGGAGTGCCTCGTCTCTGCTGATTCTTAGTGTCACCTCCCGTGTCCTTAGAAAGTGCCTGGCCTTCCCTGTTCTGTCTTTTCTGGACACCACAGGGTTAGCGCACCCAACCATGTCAACACGCCACCAAGAACTACCCACCTCCGAATCATCTCAGCTGCTCAGGAAAGTGCTGTTGTAGGTTTCTGGGCTACACCCCAGAATCAGAACCGCAGGAGTGAGGTGCAGAACCGGCATTTTTAATGAGCATCACAAGCAGCCGGGGTAGCAGCGGAACCTGTTTGCACGGTCCGGCTGGGCAGTACCGGGGCAGCCAGAGGCCCCAGAAACTATCACCTGCTGAAGCAGCTGCCTCACCCCCAAAGTGCAATACGAAGAATGTCACTTTCTAAGTGAGCCAGGAACTGAAACAGAATCACAGAGTTCCCAGGTTCCTCAAGAACTACCAAGTTCACACTTCCAGGGGAAGTTCACCACGATCGCTTTCAAAATTCCCACCAGCCCATCTGCTGTGCACTCCTGAATAACAACCACTGCCTTAAAAGAGCCATTTTCAACTCTATAGGAGCAAAAATGTCTTTTTAAAACAAAAAAATTTTTGAGAGGTTTTTGCTATAGGGCGCGTGTGCTTGCCAGAAAGAGAGAGACAGACAGAAAGCGAGAAATCACCCCCCAGGGGGGATGGGCACGCCGCAATCCCTTCTCCTCCATTCTCCTCTCAGGATCTTGGGCATGCACGCACACGCGCTGGGCGTGAGTTTAAGCCACTGGGTCCAGGACTCGAACCACGGTCAACTACATGGGAATTCAGCAATATAGCCATTATGCTAACTACTGGTCCCTAAAACAAATACTTTTGCAATGACTCCTCACCCACCAGAAATGACATCTGTAAGCAATAGAAAATTCACTATGTACACTTCAAAACAACACAATGCTCTCAACGTAATATACAGGAGAAATGCAATGAAGATGCTTCTCATTACGTAAGTGCTCGGGTTAGTCAGATACTCGCTCGTACCTGAAGGCAGTCTCCCTGAACGCACGCGCAAGTGTCGACAGCACAGGTGTGTTCAACCCGGCCGCCACGGATTCAGCACTGCCTTCTGGGAGATATGTCAACATGAAGAATATGTTTTTGAGGGAACCAGCAGTTAGCGTAATGGCTATGTCGCTGGACTCCCACGTAGTCGACCGCGGTCCGTGTCCCGGACCCGGTGGCTTAAAACTCACGCCGGGCGCGTGTGCGTGCGTGCCCAAGATCCCGAGAGGAGAATGGAGGAGAAGGGACTGCGGCGTGACCATCCCCCCTGGGGGGTGATTTCTCACTTTCTGTCTCTATGTCTCTCTCTGTCTGTCTGGTGAGCACACGCGCCCTACAGTGAAAATCTCTCAAAAAAAAAAAAAAAAGAATATGTTTTTGGGAAATCTCCAAGTAAAATCAAGTACTATGTCATCTTCTCTTGATCTGTGTGGTAGTTAGTCCTAGAAAAGTCACTGACCCTCAAAACCAGGCGAGAAGAAAAGATAGAAAGACACCATTTTTTTATATATCCTAAGCCGAGAAAATGGGAAACATATTTCCCCTTCATGAGTGTCCAGGAGGACATCTAAAGTCACACGGCACGTGGGACAGCTCTTCCTCCACCAGCCCCATCCCGCTTCAAGGCCAGCAGCCACCTCCTCGGTCCCCAATCATAGGGACAATGGAAAACAGCCCCGGGATGTAGACACACGCTCGTGCTGGGCCTGTGTGATGCCCCGCATCGCCCTGGGACTCTGCGCGTGTCCCCACCAGAAGGAAGACCCTCACCAGATGCAGCCCCTTGACCTTGGACTTCCAAAACCTAGAAACAGATTCAGAAAAGCGAATGACTCACGGGAGCCACACAGCCGTGGAGCGGTGGGGTGGGAAGAGAAGCCCTGTCTCCTGCCTGGTTGAATGCAGCAGCTGTGACCTCGGAACTGGTGGCCGATGTGCTCACAGTCTGGGGCCCCGGGGACCTGGTCTGCCCTGCGCCCGCACTGCCCAGACGCCTTCGTGGGGCACACCTGACTGAGTCTGACCGTGGGTGACCGAGCCTGCATTTGCACCTCTTGTAAAGAGGTTTCTTTTTTAATTTTTTTTTCTGGTTCCAACTGTTCTTAGTTCCAGAGAATGTATTGCTTTTAGTCCTTTTTCCTGAGGGCAGAAGTAAACCAGGTGGCAGGATGTTGTTTTGTTTTACATTTTTGCCACAGGGCATGTGTGCTCCCAAAAGACACATAGAGGCAAAGTGAGAAGTCACCCCCGCTGGAGGTATGCCCGTGCCACAATCCCCTCCCCTCCGTTCTCCTCATGGGATTTTAGACACTCACGCATAGGCACCCAGTGTGATTTTCAAGCTGCTGGGCCCGGGACTGGAACCATGATCAGCTATGTAGGAATCCAGCGCCACCTTAACCACTGCTCCACCTGCTGGTCCCATACTTTTTTTTCTAAGCAGCTGTCAGTTTTATTATGATTTTATATTCACATCCTTTTCACCGGGAGAGCAAAGACTTCCCTGAACACAATGCTTTCAAAAGCTCTTCCTGTGTTCAAGCACCTTGGCGAAGGAGCATGCCCGTGTCTCCAGAGAAAAGAAAATGGCGTGGTAGTCTTAAATACACGCCTCTCAAAGTCTCTGCCGTGCCTACATTCGACACCCCTTCTGCTGGTGTGTCTGCACCCACCCCCTTTAACAGGTGCCTCTAGCGTCCGCTGCCCTGAGTCTGGCTGCTGCAGGCTCCCAGCTGCCCTTTAGAGAGCGGCCCTCTGCCCAGCAAGTTGTCTGCCCAGAGATGTCTGGAATCAACCTTCCCCAGTCTGCAGCCAAGGACTGCCTGATGCAGGAAAGGCAGCCTGGCCCCAAGGTGGGCACCCCGTGAGTGCCGTGTACATGTCCAGGATCCCCATGGGAGGCTGCGGACTTCCAGGCTGGCTTCTCTGCCGGCTG
Organism: Tupaia belangeri chinensis; assembly: GCF_000334495.1. Lineage (NCBI taxonomy): Eukaryota > Metazoa > Chordata > Mammalia > Scandentia > Tupaiidae > Tupaia > Tupaia belangeri. Next base: position 2,074,883 of record NW_006200423.1, read on the forward strand.
CGTCCCCCACCCCCACTTTCTTACTCCCCTTGAGAACCACACTAATAAATTTGCACAGGAAAGAGAAAAACAAACAACTCTAAACTCATCGCTTTAAAACAATGCTTCAATCTCCCTGAACAATAGCAGAGGTACCTGTGTCAGGCTGCAATATTATTTTCCCCGTGCTGCTATGTTACATTTCATGGACTCCAGACTCTCTGCATAATTCTACCTACACCTCTGACACGTTTTCAAAAGCAATATTTAGGGGCTGGCAGGTGGCATGGTGGTTAAGGACACTGGACTCCCACAGGGCTGACCACAGGACCTGGTGGCTTGCTTTCTCACTTTCTCTCTCTCTCTCTCTCTGTCCCTCTCTGGTCAAATTAAAATAAATAAATAAAAGTAAAGTTAAATAAAAGTAATTCTTAAAAAAAAAAAGGCAATATTTAGACAAATTGTACCCTAACAGAAATTGCTATTGAAATTCTACATGAATGAGCAACTATCAGAGATAATGAAAAAACTTCATCAGTTTTTGCAAAACTAATGTAAGCTACTTATTACTTGGGGTGACCACGTGGTGTGGCACAGTGAGAATCAGAGCAGGAAGCGTGAAGGCAAACACCACACACGACTTCAGAGCAGAGGCACAGTGCGGAGGCCTACGGGGGCCAGGGCTGATGTGACAAGGGCAGCAGGCGACGGAGGGGGCGATCGGGAGGGTCCACGTGGGAGCACCTGGGCACTGAGGTGGGAGCTGCCACCATGACTGGGAAGACAGCAGGCAGTTTCAGTGCCACCGACCCAGTGTTCAGCGGACACTGGATATCTTGAGTTTTATAAGAAATCTCCCCAGTTTTCTCAAGTTAGCTCCATTTTTCAATAAAACCTTAGCTACAACAAATAAAAGAGGCATGGAAGATGCCAGCGAGTCACCTCTACTTTACAAAGTAAAAGGGAAAAGATACCTCTTATCTAAAAGAAAAAGGAAACCTAAGATTAGAGCGTTTATTCTAGGAACAATGAAGGGAGACGCTGCTAAAAGCCGACTCTGGGAAGCAGTTCACAAACAACAGTAAAAACACTTTGTTCAGGGATTCTGGAACATCTTAAGGTTCCAAGGTTCCTCCAAAATGCCCTTATTTTTTGCCTAGAGGGCACAGGTACCGCCAGAGAAAGAAACCCGGGTTCGCTGTGGTCTCACTGCAATGCCTTTCCCTCCGCCCTGTCGTGAGTTTGAGTTCACATGTACACATGCATGCCCGCATGGTTTTCAAGCTGCACGAGCCAGGATTTGAATGGCAGTGAACTTGCAGGGATCCGACCCACTATGAATTGTGCTATGAAGCTAGCCAAACCCTAAAACATCTTAACAGAACTCAAAGAGTTCTATACGTTCATAAAAACTAGCTTTCCAACACAAAACACAGGAACAGCAAAATCTTTTCAAATGAAGCATGAATGGCTCATGAGCACAGGAAAAAAGTCCGACCTCAATTACACCCTGTGCACCAAGAGTCTAGACGTAAAGGCTCTGAATTCCAATGGAGGTAATGCTGTCCCACAGTTGATCTGATCCTACTCTCCGAAGACTCAACTCTTAATCCTCAGCTTTTCAAAGCCCCTTTTTAAAAATACACAAAAATGAACATCAGTCTGAAACAAGTGGATATCTTAGACAAAATAAAAACTAAGAAAAAAGGCAAAATAACAACCTTTTTTTCAGAGAGGTTTTTGTTATAGGGCGTGTGTGCTCACCAGACAGACAAAGAGAGACAGAGAGACAGAAAGCGAGAAATCACCCCCCTGGGGGGGATGGCCACGCTGCAATCCCTTCTCCTCCCGGGATCTTGGGCATGCACGCACACGCACCCAGCGTGAGTTTAAGCCACAGGGTCCGGGACTCGAACCACGGTCGACTACATGGGAGTCCAGCGACATAGCCATTACGCTAACTGCTGGTCCCAATAACAACCATTTCAACAACTTTCCAGATAGACTTTTTTTTGAAATTTCTAGAAGGCACATGCACTCACCGGAGAGAGACAGAGAGAAAGACGGAACTCTAAGCAGCCACATAGGATCCAGCTCCCTTAATCGCAAGGCCACCGGGCTGGCCCACTCCAGAATGATTGCAGCACTCCTTAGGTATCTCAGTATGTCAGACTGAGCAGTTCCAGTGAGTTAGTTGAGGCTACCACGTGTGCAGCTCATTCTGCAGACATGTGGGTCCATATGGGTAGAAACATCACTAATTTGTACCAAAAACTCCAGCCAAGAGAAATCCTTCCAGGCTCACTTGGCCAAGCCAACACAGACTACTAAAAACTGCTGCCTACTAAGCAGGGTCTGAGGTATAACTAAGGTAATGGGGAACATCTGGTCAACCTAATAAGGGCCAAGGCGTGGTAAGCAAGCCTAACCTAAATTTGACATTGTACTGTAAAGTCATTTTTCTGTTTTCCACAGTGGGTGGGAAAGAGGATGGGGAGTGGAAAGAAAAAAGCATACCAGATGAAATGTGTCAAAGATAGAAGACTTACTAAAGAACTAGCCATAAAATTATAAACCAACTGTTATCTGTGGTGGAGATAAGAAAATAACTCAACAGAAGACCTCAGAGTTAGTGGACTTGTCATCCCTTCCTTTGCATACTTGTGGTTTTCATGCCAACCCTCATTTCTCCTAAAAAATGACTCTAAGCTTTTCTGGGTCCTGCAGCCAGATGCAGAGATTAGAATAGGAGCTGAGTAGGGTTAAATCTCAACGCTGTTTTTTTTTTTTTTTTTTTTTTTTTTAACATCTTCCCCTCCGGGCATTCTGTGTATATGGAGATGTGACCACTCAAATCAACCAGATGCTCTACATTTACCAAACACATAATTTCTAAGAATTATGCAGCTTCTTCAACACACCATAAGCTAAAAAGCAAAAACAAAAAAACCTCAAAATTAATCACAAAGCTATATGTAAGTGAAGGATACAACTTAGAAGAAAACAGACAAATAAAGCCAACCACAGGCAATGGCTTCTTAGACGTGACACCAAAAGCACAAGAAGAAAGTAAGAAACTGAACTTCGTCAAGTTTAAAACCTTTTTACGCTACCCACGATACTATCAAGAAAGTAAAAAGACAGCCCACACAGTGGGAGAAAATATCTGCAAATGCAAACCCTAACTGTGATGAGGGACCTGCATACAGGATATAGAAAGAGCTTTTACAATTTGATGAGGAAAAGACAAATAAACCAACTGAAAATAGAACTGACTTGCTTTTCTCCAAAGACAATTTTACAAGAAACCAATAGGTAAGTAACTTGCCCAGCGGCACCCACTGTAGACAGAGCCCACACTCTGTAGCTGCTGTGAGCACCTTGCATTCAGTAAACAGGCACAGGACCCCGGGTACTCCTGCCAGCTCACAGACAGCAGTGAGGTGTAATCCCACAGTTGACAAGTTTCGAACACACTCAAACTCTTAAGTGGCAAACCCAAGACCATTTGTGACACTCTAAAATTCTCCAAGCAACTCTGTGACCCCTGGGGGCACTGATCTTACTTCACTGCACCAAGTAAGTCCCCACAACCTGCGTGCCTTGGGTAATAAGACCGGCCTCAGTACTGCGGGACCTTGTGTTACCACTGCACCGCCACAGCTTCCCCCACTAGTCTTCAGAGTTTGGCCAGTATATGAGAACAGATAAATGTTCTAGGTAAAAGAACTTCAAGAACATTTTTGAGATGATAAAAATGTATAGCATTTCTTTGTAGATATGCAGGGTACCTTCTAAAAGCCGATACAAACTCACACCTTAAGCCCCTCCTGCAGTGAGCAACAGCTTCTTCTGGTGTCCCCTCATGTCACAGTTCATCAGTCACATCCTCTCCTGAAAGAACCCAGGCGCCTCACCCCACCTCAGAACACCCACATACTATGGTCCCTTCTAAATGGTGATCTTTCTGAGCTTCATTCTCACCGATGGTGTCTACAAACCAGCCAGTCTAGCCTCCTCCAAGTTCCTCATGCAATTCATATTTTCTGCCACCACAACCCTGCTCATGCCATTCCCTCAATGTGAAATGCCCTCTCCCGAAACTCTACTAACCAGAATTCTAGCCATCCTTTCGGGCCAAGTTCATTTTCCACCCTCTCCATGAAGCCATCCTCCGCGAAGTGATCACTCCCTCCTGCCGGTCACTTGGAGCGTATCATTTCTCCCCAACCACAGATTAAGCACTAATGGACAAGAGCCATGTGTTCCACTTCTGCACACCATCTGTGCCCAGAAAGTAACCAGCACGTAAAGTGCTCATCAACCCTGTTTGCTCACTGATCACACGCATGCTCTCGCACCCTCAGAAAACATCGCATGAGAAACAAGTACCACCATACATTTTTGCCAAGGCAAATAAGGGCCAGAAGGTTTCCAATGTCGTTTTGGTTTGTCTGGGGTATGATATATCCGATTGGTAATACAGAGAAAACTACTCAAAACCCAAGAGTAAAACTCACCCACCAAGAAGGCAGATGAATATATAGACATTTGAAATCATCTCTACACAGCTAAGGAAACATGATGTGTTACCTAGGCCAGATGGTAGCGTGGACGTAAAATGCAGTCCCATGTGGGAAGGCTCCTGGTTCAAGTCCAGAGACCTTCTTGAGCACACTGGGCATACATTTGTCCATGACTTGGGGCCGGCGGGAGACTGGGGATCAATCATGATGTGAGGACCCTTCTGGGGGTCCTCTCTCTCTGCCTGTCTCTCAATTTTTTCATGGAAGAAATAAAGAAAAATCACTTCAGATAAAAAGCTTTATGAGTACAAAATTACAATGTGGCATGCAAAGTTAAGGCGAGTTTTAAGCAACAGTGGGGTGACTATAATATTTCTCTCCCATCTGAGAAGTAATAAATAGATGATTATGCAGGATAAAGCCTTGGTTTTGCTGAGCGACTGTGGCCATGAGCAGATGACTTCAGACTCAGCATCTGTAAAATGGGGATAATAGCAGCAACTCATAGGGCTGTGGTTAGGTTAAATAAGATTCTGCAATGCAAAGCACTCAGCATGGTGCCTGGCAGTGTGTGATTTAGCAAACCAGCTAATATTATTACTAGTTACTGTTATTAGTACTAGTAATCATTCTTCTGTCCTAATTTCAAAATTTCTGTCCCTATTTTTTTTTTTTTAGATTTTTTGATATAAGACTCATGTGCTTACCAAAGAGACAGAAGAGAAGGAAAGTGAGAAATTACCAGTTCCCCCTTGCCCAGGGGAATGGCCATGCCAAGGTACCTTCTCTATTCTTCAATCAGAATTTTAGGCACGTTTGCACATGTACCCAGCATGTTTTTCAAGCCACTAGGTCCAGGACTCAAACCAGAGACTATTGCCTTAACCACCACGCCACCTGCTGGCCTCTAAACTTACTTGTTTCTAATCAAAGACTGTAGCTTCTAATTCTAGAATACTAGCAAATGATTATTATTGGTTGTCAGAAAAGTCATGATACATTTTCACATTGAAAACTACATCATGACTTTCTTGATGACCTAATAGATTGCACCAATGCTTTTTTTAAACGAGAGCTATGAATAATATTCAAAGTTGAAACTGCAGTTTCTAAAAATCATTGTAGAAATGTTTCCTAATGATTTACATTAGTCACTAAAAAACAAACACCCAAAATAGTCCATTTTTGCAACAATGCTAAGTGTAGGGTGGGAGGATGATTTATGAGACATCATTCATTCATTTTTTTAAAGAATTATTTCATTTAACTTTATTTATTTTAATTTGACCAGACAGAGTGAGAGAAAGCAAGCTGCTAGGCCCAGGACTCGAACTGCAGGTGGCCATGGGGAAACCCAGCACCCTTAACCACCACGCCACCTGACAGCTCCAAGACATCATTAATTCTTGAAATTTCAAAGATCAGAAACTGAAAATGATTTAAACCATGAACATGACTCGGAATGATCTAGAACAGACTACAAGAACTACATCTGATATTTCCGAATCCCACCTGATGGAAAGATTGTTTTTATGAACAGATTACACCGGTACCAAAGAGGCAAAAAGGAAGCAATAGAGGAAAACGAACACTCAGAAAGCAGCAGCATTTCACGTCTTTTACCAAAGCAGGGGAGTCGGGGAACACTTACTAGTGGCTGGAGTTTTTTCCTCAGATCTGCCAAATAAAAACTCGTATTTGGCCTTGGCCACGCTCTGGGAATGTGCTGATGCACTGTTAGCCCAAACAAACGTCTCTGCCTGCAGAAAGAGAGCACAACAAAGACATCATTAAAACACATCCTCAACACGTCATGAAGCTAACTACCAGCTGCGGGAGTGGTTAAGCAATTAAGACACGTACACTTGATAGAATGCTTCATTACCATCAAAAATGACACATGAGGGGCCGGCAGGCAGCATGGTGGCTTAGGGGCTAGACTCCCACATGGCCAACCACAGTTTAAGTCCCAGACCCAGGCAGCTTGAAAGTAATGTGTGCGTGCATGCCCAAAAATCCCAAGGGAAAAATGGAGGAGATGGGATTGCAGCATGGCCATCCCACCTGGGGAGCGACTTTCTCTCTCCCTCCATCCCTCCCTCCCTCCTTCCCTCCCTCCTTCTCTCTCTCTCTCTCTCTCTCTCTCTCTCTCTCTCTCCAGCGAGCA
>NW_006200423.1:2081585-2084846 GCF_000334495.1 Tupaia belangeri chinensis
CGCGACCACAAAACCCAATGGTAAAAACCTACCAAAAAAAAAAAAAAAAGAAAAAGAAAGAAACATAAGAACTATCCCATGGGAAAATCAGAACACAAAATTATCATTGCATGATTACAACTATAGGGGAAAAAAAAGATAAATACGAACAGCTATAGCAGAATAAGAAAAAAATTAAAAGTTTGGCTACTAAAGGGCAAGATAGTGGTGATTCATTTTTTTTTAAATGAGAGAAAGCACACATACGATGTGTGCAGGGAGAGCAGGGCTAAGTATTTCTGATGGGATTGCATCAGGCTCCAGTCCTCCTGCCCCAGCTTCCCAGTTGGCTAGGACCACAGGAGCATGTCAACATGTCTAGCCTATTTCAGACTGGGCCAGAAACTGAACCCAGGCCTCCCTGCAGCCTCAGCCACTAGGCAGCAACACCACCTTGCTCAACCACTGCCACTGGGCCTACGGTGGACATTATAAAACTAAGACCACGTTACTTTTCTGCAATTAGAACATTTTTCTAATTTGCTATATACTATAGGGCATGTGCACTCATCAGAGCGAGGCAAAGAGAGGGAGAGAGAAAGTGAGAAAGTACCCTCCAAGGGGATGGCCATGCCACAATCCTTCCCCATTCATCTCTCAGAATTTGGAGCCATGCACGCACAACGCCTGGTGTGTGTTTTAAGCTGCTGGGTCCAAGACTTGAAACATGCCGTCAGTCACGTGGGATCCAGTGCCTTTACCACCATGCCGCCAGCTGGCCCTAGAAAATTTATTTTTTGGTTTATTAACAGCTATGCCTCACTTAACAACCTACCTGTTTAGTGATCATTCAGAATTAGACTGGGTCTCCAGCACAAGGAATCCCCTTTCTCAGTCTTTAGTCCCCTAGACAGTAGACGGTATTCACTACATGAAGCATTTGCAATCACACAAGATTATATATTTCATATATAAAATTTGTTCTTTACTGTGCGCCCATCATAGAATTCAGAATACATCAAAACAATTACACCAGATTAATAGTTCTGCATTGTGGCATGTCTTGATGTTTCTCTGGCACTGATCTAATGCATGCTTTTGTGTGGACGGAACTACACTATTCTAGTGTGGTAACTCATGACACCCACTGAAATGTCCATACTCTATGGCAACCACCACACACACACACACACACACACACACACAGACACACACAGACACCACAGACACACACAGACACACACACACACGATATCCATCCACCTTTGAGTTCCTCACAGACCGACCTGTTTATTTAATGCCATAGTCATAGGAGTGGAACTCAGTCATTAAGTGAGATATTACTCTATTTCTTCTATGAGCAAGAGGGAGAGTGACAGAGACACAGAAACAGGCCCTCCCGACAGGGTCTTCTTGCTGCAAGCCAGCGTGACTCAGCCAGCCGGGCGCTCAGGTAGCTGTGCCTGCCTAGTATGCTCAGGCAGTTCCCAGGTTAACCCCGGACCCTATCTCATGTGGGTTCATGCTTTACTGCTGCATCACGACCTGGCCCCAATATTTTATTTGCTTTTTTTTTGTAATTGCATTGATTTCCAAATAACTATCATTATTCAAAGTTCATGAAAAGTCTGTATCTCTGTGCAGCTTCTAGTAAAAGCACACCAATAAAAATGTAATTTTTCCTCAAAAGAGATCACATTTTTATATAGTCAGGAACACGTTGAGCTGAACAGGGCATGGGACGGAACTCCCAAGCATCACATTTATACTGATTGTCCTGAATTTGAGTATCCGTCCCAGTGTCTTTGTAATTCTTGAAAGTCCCTTTTTTGAAGGAAACACTACAAAGGTGGCCGTGGAAGTCGTTCACATCACGATGCTGAACTCCTAACACCTCTTTCCTGACTGCTTTAGGCAAGCGCCAAAAATCAGTAAAAATAAGTAATAAGGAATTAGCATTAAAATACAGAGAAGCTTGACCGAGCCCAGTCAGGGAGCCGACCTTCTGCCTCAACGCCCGCAGGGCACTGACATCACGCACACACGTCTGCCCTGTGATGACGAGAACCTTCCCTCCCAGCTAGGCAGCTGCTGGCCACCCTCTCTGGGGGCAAGGAGCACAAAGGGTTTTATCAGCAACCGAGTAACTACCTCGAAGAGGAACATCGAGGTCTTTGATAGCCTCTGGAGCGGAAATGGGTGACCGCAGTGAGAAGGCCCAATCACAGCTCCCTCACCCCTTCTGGGCAGGTTCCGGGCAGGCCCCCCTTTACTCTCAGTACCAGACCAAAGAGCTAGCTGCACCGTTTTGAGATAGCACTTTCTTAAATCAGCTCCACAATCACTTAATGTTCATAACGTGCAAATTTTATCTTTTTGAAAGAAGTGCAAACTTCCTTACGTGCTTGATAATCACGGGTCACTGATCATCCTCTGCCCGGTACAGAGAGGATATTAATTTGTTGATGTGTCTGGGGAGCGTCAGGCTGATCGAAGAGGAACTCAGCCAAGGGACTCCCACAGTAGGTGCACTATTTCAGATAGGGTGGTTGGGAAGGCTCCCTGGGAAACGAGGAGGGTGAAGAAGAACATCCACCTAAGCAGAAGAAGGGCTGCATGGCAGCCTTCAGGGCACAGGACTAGCCAACCCTGGCCATGGAGGAGTGGGGGACTGACAGAAACGCAGCTCAGCTCACGATGGGGCTAGGGTTCACACACACAGGGGCACACCTAGGAAAGGAAGTATTGAAGAGCATTTGATGGGGGTTTGATGGGAAGCTGGCAAAGGGTTACAAACAACACAGTGATTTATTTACATTTTTAAAGACTATTCATTTGCATTTTTAACAGATCAAGGGCCTGACTGTGGCACCTAAAACACAACACTGTAGACTGACCCACATGGGAATGTTCCAGGTTCACATGGACTCCTGAACATGCCAGGTACACACATCCCCATGATCCAGGGGAGGCTAGGGTGTGGGTGGACCACAGTGTTGAGACCCTGCTGGGGTTCTGTTCTCTGACTCTCTCTCTCACACGAGCATAGGAGAAATAAGTAAGTTGTAAAAAGTTAAAAATAGCAGATGGTTGTTTCATGGAAAATGGGTTGCGGAGAGGCCAGAGGAAGCAGAGACACCAGTTAGGAGTCTGAGTGAGAGTGTGGAAGGTTCGTGGGTGATGGCGATGGGAACAGGAAAAAGTGGAGAAATCAAAAATACATTCTGCAGGGAGGAGCTGCATGGTTTTCTAATAAATTAGATTTTAGAAATGAGGGAAAGA
>NW_006200423.1:2084985-2142891 GCF_000334495.1 Tupaia belangeri chinensis
AAAGAGAAAGAGCAAGGATAGTTATAATGGATTACACTTCCTAGCCCCTCGCCCATGCCAGGTTCTGTTCTAAGGCAACACATGAACATTTCACTTAATGCTCGGAACTACCCTACAGCAGGGCACCACGCCCATCCCGGCACACAGGTGGAAATGCAGGCAAGCAATTTGTCCAAGGTTTTACCGCTAGAGAACTACGAACCCCAGACCCAAGTCCTAAATCCGGAGCCCACGACACTGAGTAGGGCTCCCAGTCATCTGGCTTGAGCAGCCAAGTGCTTGCACTAAGACGGGGACATGAGAGAAGGAACATCACTGACAGCTTGCATTCAGGCTTCCAGTGACCGCTCAAGGCCAGAAATACCAGAAGGGGACATTTTCAAAAAATAATCCTTTCTGTGGTGCTAGAAAATAAGAAAAGATGCCATCTTTGAAGCAAATGTTTAAGATAATTCTTTGGTTCAGAGTCTCAATGTCCCAGATTTATAAAGAAAGTTCCCTTTGAGCAATGGTTTAACCTCAGCACCATGGGGTCCATCAGCACAATTCTGGAAGTCTGAAGGAGGCTGGGGAAATTTAAATTATATATTGATTTTCATTTACCTTAAGCTAAAAGTTGGCATTTTTTTTTCCAAGTCTTAGGCCATCAAAAAGTCATGCTGCATTTTTTGCATAGAAAAACATATCATGACTTTTCTGTAGACCCAATATGAATGTAGGTAACAGACCACAATATTAATAGCAGTAACTGTAACTTTGTCACCAGTAGAACTCATATATGTGTGTGTATATACACATACACATATATACACACATGTATATATATATATACATACTAAATGTGACTACATACATACATGTATGTATATACACAAATATTTGACACATGTCATATGTAACCTAAATGGAAAAAAACAGTAGTGCTAGAGCCAAATTAGGTAGCCCAAGTACCCCCTATAACTAGCCCCTAGTCTCCTGGCAAGCTAACTAGATAGAGAATCCCAAAAGACAAGAAATAACATTAAGTAAAATTGCTTAAAACTCACACTGGGAGCATGTGTGTGTATGCCCGAAATCCCAAGAGGAAAATGGAGGAGAAGGGACTGTGGGGTGGCCATCCTCCATGGGGTGTGATTTTTTTGCTTTCTGTTCCTCTGTCTCTCTCTCTGTCTCTCTCTCTCTCTCTCTCTCTGTCTCTCTGGTGAGCACATGAGCCCTGTAGCAAAAATTCCTCTTTAAAAAAAAAAAGAAAAAGAAAACTGTGTGTGTGTACATGCCCAAAATCTCTAGAGGGAAATGGAGGTAAAGGAGCTGTGGTGTGACAAACATCCTGGGAGCAGCCTTTCTCACCTTCCCTTTCCCTCTCTGTCTCCCCTTTAACAAGCACACAATGCTCTATGGCAAATTTTAAAAAGAAAAAACAAAAAGCAGGAAGAAGCCAAACACAGTCAGGAGACAAATGGGGTAACTGGAAGGCCAGATCTTTCATTTCTAAAGGTTAGAAACAGCATCAGAACCACAGGGCAGAGCAGGCGCTCGGCCACAGGGCTAAAGAGACAGCAGGGAAAAGGTCACACGGAGCCTCTCACCTGCCCCCTACTCAGCCCTGCTGCTGCCAGGGTAACCGAGTGAGTGCAGGAGACCGGAGCAGGATTCATGGCCTTTTATAAAGCCCCTGGGGCCATGCTCAGCTCCCGCCAGCTGCTGTCCATTCCCTCTGCCCATTTCCTGCAAGCAGATCCCCTGGGACAGGAGAAGCAGGGTCTGCATCCTCCAGACCTGGAGTCGGAGCTAATGGGGGGCTGCCAGGCTCCAGTGCAGAGCCACGGAGTCATGCACAGGCTTCAGGGACAGGCAGTGAGTCAGGGGACAGGTTTCTGAGAGCCTTCTTCCTGGACCCATCTCAACAGTCCTCTAAGCAAATGGGAGGAACTGCTTCCCTTCTAGGAACCGCGCCTGCCTGGCCAGGCTCTGAACCCCACACTGGGGCCTTTTACAAATGGTGACAGCTGCTTGATTTCTGGGAAGTGTGAGGGACAAAGTCGGGGCCAGCAAACCAGGACGCTGACGTCCATTTGTAATAAGGCCTCCCACAAAGCACAGGGAGGACACAGAGACCGAGTCGTCCTCACCGCTCCTTCACCCACACACCAAGTGCCTAAAGAGCTGGAGAGCTTCAGGCAAAGCACGTGGAAGAAAATGAACACCAAGTAGTGTTAGCTTACAATCTCTATCCTGCTTTCCCGCCATTTCACAAACCATTTCGCAATTCCTAGTTTCCACTGGGCGAGGCCTTCGGCAGGAAAGGCACAGACCCAAGTCTTTATCCCAGCTCTTTGTCCCCGATCCGTTAGAGACCTTCATGCCTTCTCCAGCCCTGGATCTATGTGCGTCAGAGAACGCTGAAAAGTCATCGATGCAGCAGACCATGTAAAAACCACATTTAAAAATAAATAGAAATAGTGTTGTACCTGTGAATTCGTCTCCTCAGCTGCTGCAGACTCCGGGTTTGTAAACTGGAGTTAGAGCTCTCTACGTGCAGGAAGCACTTCAGGACTTAAAAGTTAGGTCACACAAGGGAAGGCTGAAAAGCCGCAGAGAACCTTAAGAGTCAGACAGGCACAACTGGCATCCTGCGGAAGAGATCTACCAGACATTGAATAAATAACTTTTAAAAATCACCCTGCATGTATTCTTGAAAAAAAGGAGGTGGGACCAGAAAAAAGGCGGGACCAGCAGTTGGTGTAGTGGCTAAGTCACTGGACTCCCATGTAGTTGACTGCAGTTTGAGTCCCAGACCTGGTGACTTGAACTCATACCAGGCGCTTGTGCGTGTGTGACCAAGATCCCAAGATGAGAATAGAGGAGAAGGGATTGTGGCATGGCCAATCCACCCTGTGGGGGTCATTTCTTGGTTTCTGTCTCTTTGTCTCTCTCTGTCTTTCTGGCAAGCACACGTGCCCTATAGCCAAAAAAACTCTCAAAAAAGAAAGAAAGAAAGAAAGAGAGAGAGAGAGAGAGAAAGAGAGAGAGGAGGGGAAGAAAGAAAGAAAGAAAGAAAGAAAGAAAGAAAGAAAGAAAGAAAGAAAGAAAGAAAAAGGAAGGAAGGAAGGAAGGAAGGAAGGAAGGAAGAGAGAAAGGAAGGAGGAAGGCTAGATATTCAGAGCAATCAAGACAAATAACACAGGGACAGGGCCATAATACAATGAGATGCTCTGCAAGGCTGACCCCCATGGGAAGGTTCTGGGTTTACTTCTGGAGACCTCCCAGAATACACTGGGCATACATGGGCCTGTGACCTGCGGTTTACTGAAATGGGGGTGGGGGTGTGTGTGTGTGTGAATCGCTGCATCCCAACCCTGCTGGGAGGGCTAGGTCTCTGTCATACACACACTCATGGAAGAAATTAACTTTAAAAAAAAAAAAAGTACCATGCAAACCAAAGACTACAAGCTCACAGTAAATATTTTGCTGAATCCGTCTAAACTCAGTAACCTCAAAACAGCCCTGAAACTTTGGCAGAAATCCCACAAATTACATAAATGAGAACTAAGCATCAGCCTTATTTACCTAAATCTGCTCTGCAAAATTTTTCTGCAAAAATTCTGAGTCACAAAACAAAACTAAATCCATTCTAAATATTATATGCCACAAGGCACATGCACGTGCACACACATGATGGAGACAGACAGAAAGACCCACAACGGAGTCTGGCCACACCACAACCCTCTGTCCCCCAGCTGTCCATCCTGTGAAGGTCCTGGCCACTCGAGCATATGCCAGCATGTTTTTCAAGTCAGTGAGGCCAGAGCTCAAACCCTGGTCAGTCACGGAAGGTCTGGTTCCCTCTGCACAGAGCCTAACTGCTGTTAATGGCCATCTAATTTATTTTTCTTTTTTGATTTTTGCCATAGTGCATGTGCACTCACCATAAAGAGACAGAAAAAAGCAGAGAGAGAGGGAAAATGAGATCCCACCCTCCAGGGTGTAGCCACACCACAATCCCTCCTCCTCCATTCTCTTGGGATTTTGGACATGCACACGCAAATGCCCGGCATTTTCAGGCTACTGGGTCTGGGACTTGAACCATGGAGTCAGTCATGTGGTATCTAGCACCTTAACCACCATGTGACCAGCTGGCCCAAGATCTCTAAACGCTTTTAATGTCATTTGGCACTTTGACAGAGAGAAAAATAGGTGCTAACTGTGAATTCAAGGTGGGGATCATGAAAAACATCCTCTCATTCTGCAACACTTACATTTTCTTTACCTTCAAAGTCACCTCTGGGTGGTGGTGATGCATTTTTGTGAACCATGTAAAATCTAGGACTAAACCTTACAAATAAGTCAGGCTAAAGATTAAAGAAGAAAACAGCCACAATTGTCTTCTCTTTAAAGGAACTGGTAACTAAATTAAACTAACATTCTTTCCACTTATTTACCCAAGCTGCATATATAGAGGAAAAATATCTTCTAGGCAAATACAAACATTGGGAAAGTAATAAAACCTGTGTTGCGATTTAACCTACAAGAGTATATGAAGCACTAGGAAGAATAAAATCAGTGTATTCATTACTATGGAAGAAACGTACTCAACCTAGATCTCGCCGAAGCAAAATCTCTCTAAACACATGCCCTTCTGAAAAAATAACCCATGAGGGGCCAGCAGGTGGCATAGTAGATAAGGCAGCTGGTCCCACATGGCCAACCAGCTTGAGAAACACGCCAGGCACATGTGCCTAGGTGCCCACAATCCTTAGGAGTAAATAGAGGAAGTGAAGATTGTGGTGTGGCCATCCCCCTGGGGGTACTCGTTCTCTCTCTCTCTCTCTCTCTCTCTCTCTCTCTCTCTCTCTGTCTCTCCAGCAATCACACAAGTCCTACAGCAAAATTTCAAACAAACAAAAATAACCAATGATCATGATCATGAGTTTAGAATCCTAACAAAAATCAGAGCAATCAGGTCACCCTCCCTGGTTCTCCCACAGAATATAAATCCTAACCAGATGAGACTAAGCACTTACTTTATCCCTGGCTGTTAACAGATGTCCATTACAAAGAGAGGGGCCTAAGCCAAGCTAAGAGGATCTACGGAACATGCCTCTGTAGTCACGGTAAAGATGGACGCTGAAGAGAACATCAATTCCTGAACACACAAATGAGCACAAGATGTCAAGTCAGTTCTCAGACACCACCAATTATCCACAGTCTTGAAACTATTTTCACCAAATTTTGCATTTTTGTTTAAAATGTATAGAAAAATAAAATGTATTATGTGAATGCTTTGCACTCCTGTTAACCACCAGTAAAGTCATGTCTTCAGAGTGCCCTGACAAGGCAGGAGGCCACAGAGGCCTGAAACTCTTAGGGTCCTGACTTCAGCTCCTCCGATGGGCGGCCAACAGGTGAAAAGGCACCAGACACAGTGACGATGTGACCCGGATATTGACTGTGGGAGATCTGTGTTATTTAAATTCCATTACTTAAACATCGCCAGGATACTCACAAGACCTGCGATAGGAAAACACTCCCATTATGTAATTTTAGCTTTTACCAAAACCCCAACTATTCATTTGTAATGAATATTGACCCAGACTACTCCTTGGAAGCCAAAAGAAATAAACTTCTCAGAAACAACTGTTCTCATCAGCATGTTAAATGACAGTATTTCCTTCAGGCCTTTCAGGACCTTTGGGTCCCATGTGGTCAATCACCTTTGCAGGGACATTGTTCCCTGGAGCACGTCAGAGTTCATTGGCTTCACCTGCAGAAGCAGGGATCCAAGTGTTGACTTGTGGTGCCTCACACCTGGGAAAGACGACGTAGGAGCAAATGTCCCAGGGCAGTGTTTCTATGGGTCTGGGGAGGAGGACTTGCCATGACTTGCCATGACTTACCATGACAAGGTAAGTCATCTTCAACCGTGGATTTTCATGAGCTAAAGAATGAGTTCAGAAACCAGCAGATGGCATAAAGGTTATGTCGCCAGACTCCCAGATAGTCAACTGCGGTTCAAGTCCCAGACCCAGTAGCTTAAAACTCACGCAGGGTGAGTGTGTGTTCATGCCCCAAATCCCAAGGGGAGACTTGAGGAGAAAGGACTGTGGCATGGCCATCACCTCTGGGGGGTGATTTCTTGCTTTCTGTCTCTCTGTCTCTCTCTGTCTCTCCAGTGACCACACATGCCTTATAGCAAAAATCTCTCTTTAAAAAAAAAAAAAATGAATGAGTTCATGCAAACTCATTTCTGAAACACAGACACTAGAGAATAAGTGGCTCACAACAGGTATCGTCACCTCCATAGTTTTAAAGATGTTTTCACCCCACTCTCCACCTACCTACACACCCACCCATACTGTTTCTGAGGACTGGAGGCTTCTCTTTCTATCTTTACAATTATAATTGGAACCTAAAAATAATGTGATAAACTACGTTTTCTAAGTTTAGCTTTACTAAGTACTACTAGGAGTTAATTTTAAGAATGCTTGAGCTCAGGACTAGCAGGTGGCATGGTGGTTAAGGCACTGGACTCACATGAGGTCAGCCGCGTTTGCGGTTTGCGTTCGAAACCTGTTGACTTGAAAATCACACCAGGCAGGTATATGTGGGTGCCCAAAATCCTGAGAGGAGAACAAAGGAGAAGGAACTGTGGTGTAGCCATCCTCTTGGGGGGTGTGATTTCTCACTCCTCTTCCCTCAGTGTGTATGTTGCTCTTCGGCAAAAAACAAAATTAAAAAAAAAAATCTTGAGTTTGCTGAGTACCTAGAAACTGACTTATTTCTGTGGAAAATTAAAAGGACATATCCAAATAGTTCAGTTACAAATAAACTTTTTGGATTCACACAAGAGTCAGAGATAGCCTATCGATTTCATTGGTACAAATAATTATAAAGTCTGGTTAAATAAGATTATACCAATTTATGAATAAAGACATTCATAACGTGATGTGAGCCTGGTAACAGATCTTTAATTGTGCTTTGAGGAACTGAAAAGAACTCTCTTCTACACAAGAGCAAATTATAAAAATCTATAACATGTGGAATTATGAGGGTAACAATTCCATTTTTTTAGAGCACAATAATTCAGCAGCCACATATTCAGAATACAGAAAGCAGATTTTCAGAGTGGCCAAAGAGTACATGCTTAAAAATCCATGCAATTTTATACATATATATATATGTATATATATATACACACACACACACACACACACACACACATATATACATACATATACACACACACATACACACACATATATACACACTTTATACAGGAGAGCCCCTTGGGACTCTTACATATAAACAATTTGAGGAAATTTATTTTCTAACTCTTAAAAGACTCTGAACAGTTATTAGCAAGAAGGGCTAATAGCAATCAGACACTATAAAATATCAAGAATGACTACAAGTCTTACAGTAAAATGACAACAGAGAAGACAAAAATAAAAGACAAGCATAAACTGTGAGTAAATATTTGCAACATACATTTAAATATCTAAGACATAAATTCCCACAGATCAATAAGGAAAAGACAACCCTAACAGAAAAAACAAGCAGAAGGTAACAACAGAGCATTTGAGGCCCAGCCACGCACAGGCAATATGGCACTGATTTGCATGACTGAAAGCCACGTGGTCAGCCCTGGGTTCTGATCCCTGGGTGACCTGAAACACTCCACATGCACACACACCCAAGTTCCTGACTAGCTGGAGGGCAGGAAGAAGGGAAAGACAGTGTGACCTGTTCAAGGTGCCTCTCTCTCTCTCTTGCACTCTCTCTCATGAAAGAAATTGTATCTACATACCAATTTCTCCAGGAAACACTCATAAAGTAACATTCTGATGATGTATCTGGCTAGCTTCAAATCCAATGATCCCAAGCTTGTGTGAATCCAAGAACTGCATAGACCCTCAATCCAATAACCCTCATTAGCCAACAGGCAGCATGGCTTAAGAACATGTATTTCTGGGAAGCTCCACCGTAATTCTGATACAGATGGTTCAAGCTCACCTCTGAGATATACCGCTCTAATCCGAAAGAATTACAACACTAAATTTGCATACTTATCCCAAGTTTAATGAACTGTGTCAACTTTGTAAGTTACATCAGGCTAGGCTGGACAGATGCCACAAAGATAATTAACACAGGTCCTGAAAAAGTGTGCAGACAATGAGGAGTCAAATAAGTGGGGTGAAAAAAAATAAATAAGTAGGGCAGACACCATATAAATCAACTTTCACTAGATTAAGCTGCAGCCTTAACAAATAACCTTCCAATTTTATGGGCTTATGGCAAAGGTTACTTCATGCTCAGATGCTGTAGCTGCTGGGAGACAACATTGGCTCTGCCCTAGATGCGGGTATTTGACACATGCAAGTGGGGACCCTGCTGAAATTCCGTTCTGACTCAGTAGGTTTGGAATGAGGCCTAATGGTCTGCATTTCCAAGAAGCTCCCAGGTGATGCTGACTCTGTCCTCTGTCGATCTGTGAATCACTTCGTATGGTAAGAAAGCAGATGGTTACACGAAAGGGGTGAATTATCCCTTAAGAGTTTCCAATATCAAGCTAGCGACTGGATTTTATTTACTTGGTAGTCCACTTAGGGAAGGCAGTATAGGAGAGTTTTCTGAGCAAGAGACCTAGTCATTTATGAAACATCAAACAAGAAAACCTTAGGCCATATAACCAACCAAGTCTGTCTTAGAAGTTTTGTTTGTTTGTTTTTAGTTGTTTTGCTATAGGGCATGTGCATTTATTTCAGAGAGACAGAGAGAGATAGAGATGGAAAATAAGAAATCATCCCTCAGGGAGGATAGCCATGCCACAATCCCTTCTCTTCCATTTTCCTCTCAGAACTTTGGGCATGCATGCACATGATCCAGCATGATTTTCAAGCCACTGAGTGCAGGACTCGAACCATGGTCGGCCATATGGGAGTCCAGCACCTTAACCACTACACTACCTGCTGGTCCCAAAGGATCTTTTATTTTGTTTTGTTTGTCACTTCAATACCTTCTCAGTTTTGGATAACATCATAAACAAACGAGGTCATTTTAGCAGTTTCAGTGTAAATACATACTTCTCTAAACTGAAAATTACTGTTATTATTGAGAGAGAGAACTGACAAATACAAACAAAAGAAGGAGAGATTTGCTCTGCTGTACAGTCCTGCCCCACCTTCTCAGCTGACGCCACATCCCAGAGCTCCTGGGTACAGCTTTATCACTGTTCTGGTGGCAGCCAGGGGACCAGCTGGAGGCCCTGCTGAATGACACAGGGGTAACCGACTGTCACGTGCCCCTTGCCACACCCACCTCCCATCCCTGAACTGCCTTCATATTGAGCAGGCAATGACTGCCAGTTCTTACAACGCTATCATCCCAGTAGCCTTAAGAGGGAGCAATCACACGGGAGAGAAGGGCGACTACACACAATGAAGGCATGAACCCAAGTTGGGGAAACACAAAGTGAGAACAGCCCCAACAGAGTGCAAGTGCCCAAGAGCTAATTCCATGCCATCCCATCAGTCTCTGCCCCTCAGTCATTATAGCGCTGGAATGCTGACAAAAAGAGTCCAGTGTTTGCTGAAATTCTCTTAGCTATTCCATTACACCCAGGAAGGGAGAGAGGCAAAAAAGAGACAGGACAAAGGTAGTTGGTAGCCAGCAGGTGAAATGGTGGTTAAGGTGTTAGGCTCCCACATGGCTGACCATGGTTCAAGTCCTGGACCTGGCAGCTTGAAATCACACCAGGCGTGTGTGCATGCATGCCCAAAAATCACAGGAGAAGAATGGAGATGGGATTGGGGCATGACCATCCTTCCTGGGGAACTTTCCCTCTGTCTCTCTCCAGTGAGCACGCATGGCTCATGTTAAAAAAAAAAAAAAAAAAAACCACTTTAAAGAAAAGAAAAAGGTAGGTGGTAGGTGGGTTGAACTCTACACCTAATATTTGGGCAATTTGGTGTCACCTCTCATCCAACTCATCTGGAACATGGCAGTTTCCAAAGCTCCTGAGACCACCGAGTTAATATTGCGTGTGAGTGTATGTGGGTGAAGCATGGGTGTACCTAGCACACAAATGAGGCCCAGCACAGTAGCCCTCCACTAGAGCACTGAGCACTGAGTCTGCAGGCTGGGACCACATGGGAGTATTAGGTTCCATTTCCAGCCAGGTGAGTGCCGTGCGCCTATAATCCCAGTGACTTGGGTCTGAGGCAGGAGGATCAAGCTCAGGGCTGGCCAGGGTGATGTGGTTAGACTGTCTGGAAGAGCTGGGCGTGGTGGCATGCAGCTATGGTCTCAGCTACCTGGGAAGTGAGGCAGGAGGATCACAACACAGTAAGCTTGCCTTAAAAAACAAATCTGAGACCATGTTTAAAAAAAGAAGAGGCGGCAGCAGCAAGAGACCTGTGTTGTGGTGAGGGAGTCGTAACCGCAACACCTCAACACCTGCCATGGCACACTCACGCTGCTGGAGTGTGGGGGCATAATTTGCTTGGAAGATCATTTGATCATTTGTATCAAAATATGAAATGTACACAATCCTTTTATCAAGCAACTCAACATGTAAGAATTATTCACAGGTAACCCACATGCCAGTGAAGAAGGTACAATGGTGTTCACTGCAGCTGACTTGAGAAACAACTTAAAGCTCTACCAGTAAGAGTCTGGTTAATACACTGGGATATAATAAAATATAAAAAAGATATTGAGAAAAGAATGGGAGAACTAGGTTTCTGAAGTTAAAGACAGAGAGAGACAGAGAGACAGAAAATGAGATATCACCCCCCGGGGGGATGGCCACACCACAATCCCTTCTCCTCCATTCTCCTCTCGGGATCTTGGGCACGCACGCACACGTGCCTTGCATGAATTTTAACTACTGGGTCTGACTCAAACCATAGTCGACCACATGGGATTCCTGCAACATAGCCATTATACCAACTGCTTGTCCCGAAAGATGTTCATTTTCTAACTCTTATCCTTTTGTTTTATGATGTATTTGTTTATTTCATACACGTATCACTACTCTCTTTTTAATTGATTAATTAATTAATTTGTTTATATATTTATTTGTTTTAGGTTTCAGATTGTTTCTGAGTGCTCGAGGAATTACAAAAAACATTTACACATTTTCCTGTAAAGAAAAAGTTCAGGTCAACCTCACAACACTAAATGCAGAAATCTTAAACAAGCTATAACAAAATTAATTCAATAATATACAACAAAGATAATCCATCAGGTTGACTTTATCCTGAGGATGTCAAGTTATTTTCATTTTAGAATTCAACTGATATAATTTGACACATTCATAGATGGAAGGAGAAAAGCCTATCTGATTATCAAAAATGTGTAGCAAAATACATAATAAATTTTAACATCAATCTATTGTTTCAAAAAAGGAAGCTTAGCAAACTTAACAAAGCACTTCTATAAACTGATCAAAACATGATGAAAAATATCCAGAACAATTATCGTACTTAGTGGTGAAATGTTATTCTAACGTGTCCTATAAACAAAAGGGACTCACTCACTCACGGGCATTTTAACAAGAGGTTCGTAATCTCTTTTGAAAGATGACCTCTTTAAAGTATCTTGCATATAATTTCAGGGTATCTCATGTATCTCCCTTCCAAACTTTAAAAGCCAAAAGTACCATGATTTCCAACTAACGCAGCCCAAAGGTAAGACTTTAAAAAAAAAAAAAAGAAGAAGAATTAAAACAGGACTCAGTTTTAAAGTTCTACAGCATTAACAAATTCATCATATACTAAAGAAAAAAACCCACTCTATACATTTTAAGTGTTCTAAAGCCTTCGACAGGTCCTCAGTCTACAGAAAGAAGCCATCGCTTTGCAGCCCTGCAGTCTCCTGTTCCAGATTTTCTCCCTTGTGGTTCTGCTCCACAGACCAGCCTTCCTACTCCACCAACCGTGTCCTTGTCCCTTCCCCTCCAAGCTCACATCCAGCTGACAGAGGTCAGAGTCTACACACCACTTCCATGACTGATGACAACTGAGAAGAGAAAATGGCTGTAGCTCCATGACATGAACTAGCCAGCCTTCCCCAGCCAGTCACTAGCTCAGCTGGAAAACCTCAGCCCAGCCAGGCAGAAAACACCACGTTCAGAACTCTGAACAGAGACACCCAGTGGGCTCCAAGCAGAGGAGCTCAGTTCCTGTCCCTGAACTCCCAGTCAGTAAGTCTTCCCACTGTATCCCTCCCTCTGGAAACATGAGGCCTGGGAAACAAGGTTCCTTCCTAATATTCAACTGTGCTTCTCAAGGAAGGAGCAAATTCCACCCTGACCTGAAAACCATCCCATCCCATCCCATCCCACCCCATCCCATGCCATCCCACCCCATCCCATGCCACAGTTCTGACATTCCACATGCCTTGGAATTCCTTCAGAACTTAATGCCTGTGCTGCTCTTCACAATGTCTCCTGCACTGACAAGTACCCTCTTTACAAAGGTAAAAGAGACAATAAGTCCCCTGATTCTGGGACCCAATATCTCTTTGAATGCTCATCAGTTAGATGCACACCCTGAACAAGGTGACCACTTCTATTTGGAGATATAAATAATCCTCTAAAGAACTCTTTGAAATTGCCATAAAGGTATTTCATTTGTCCTGAGTCAAATACCATGATAAATTAGATGTACTGTCTAACAAAAATACTTCGAAAACCCTGGTCAACAGTGTATGGGGTGGGGAGGGACTTCAACAAGTTCGTGAAAATCATATCATGAAATAACTATGCATGGCGTTCTATCTTTTTGCACCAAAATAAATTTGTACTTTAATTGCATTTTCACAGAAATTTTCTAAATTTCCTCCACCAAACAGCTCTCATACCCTGCATGGATAGCACTAGTCAATGACTTGCTTTCCTGCTAAAATCATGTAAATTCTACAATGTTGCCTTTCATTTTGCAAAAGTTTTACATTTAAAATGAAGAAAAGTTGACTGTGATTCTTAAAATCTTATCACTCACGTCAGGAATTTCCTTTAAAAATTTCTCTAATGTTAAAAAACTTAGAAATCTTTGGTTTACTTAAAATTCAGAAACATGGAAGACTTCAAAAAGTGCCAAAATATTTTGAAATCCACACATAGCTTTCTCATCATAAGCATTTTCCATTTTTTTTTTAAAGACCGCTCTTATAATACCAGCTCAAAGCAAAAGATATTCTGAGAACTAGGGATATTTTGAACAAAATGGTCAACCATATTGCTAATGCATGTCCACTGAGATGTCTTTAAAAACAACAACAAAAAAAAAAAAAAACAAGGTAAGATCAGTCTGAGGTTGGGTGGGGATTTGAGTTACCCTTGTTGATTACCAAGCCGATGCCCAAATTCCCCTCTACAGCATCCTGCCTTGAACTTTAAATACTTCAAAATGCTGACTATGCCTAGATTCTTATTGTTTTAAAAATCTCTTTTTTTATTAAAAAAAAAAAGTCACTCATGACTCTGCTATGAACCAGGTACTGTGTGGAGAACTTTATCATGCCACTTTAATCCCTGAAAACCACCTGAAAATCTAGGTTCTGGTCTCACTCTATCTCATAGATAAAGAGACAATGAAAGGTTAAAGGTCGCATAGGGCGAGTGGTGGAAGCAAGATTCGCCATGATCTTTGGGAAGTTCTGCGTAGACGCATACACACTGCTTTCACTACAAACCACACAGCACTTGCCTCCCTTAGGTTCTGCTTCTAAAACTAAAAACTTTCTTCCAAACTTCTCATGCACATATTGAAGTCTTTAAGATTCCTTTGTGATATGATCTATTGTGAACCTTCATTTTTTGTCCTTTTTCCTTATTTTATACATCACATCCTAGCATCAACTAAAACGCAAAGCAACAACAAGACAAATTGTATTCTCCTTTCTCAAATTAGCCAGAGGGGTAAAGGGAGACAATCAAAATGTTTAACAATTAGACCCACTGGTTAGTTCCTTACATTCATCTTGTGCAATGTCTCCGATACAACATAGTTGGGAGAAAATAAGAAATGAGAAGGGGAGAAACAAAAAGCTAAAAGCCGTGTTTCAAGTATACATAATTTATTAATTGATAGTACTCTAACAAAACAGTAATAGTGACACTTGATTATAGTCCAGCGACAGAAGCCACGAATTGCGACTTGGAGCAAATATGTCACGGAGTAGAAACAGATGGAGTCTAAGGCTGGCCCCCTCTGACTGGTGGTTCATTCTGGTATTTCCCACTCATTCCATTGCATTTGCTTGCTACCTCTCTACAAGGACGGCACCTGCTTCATTTAGCCCAGTTGGCAGGCTTTCTTGATGTACTGAGGAAAGAAACACCACCTTAGTAACTAGACAGCATATAAATGCATAGGTTTTAACTACCACTGCCTGCATTTATAGGCAAAATAGTTCAATTAAAGTAAATTTTAATACTATTCTTTTTTTTTCCAAGTTTTCCCAAAAGTGCATGCACTTACCAGTGAATACCCAAGAGACAGAAACAGAGGGAGAGGGAGAGGGAGAAAGCACCCCACAGTGGAGCATGATCGTGCCGAAATCCATTGTCCATTTCTCCAAACTGTCGGGATTTGGGGCATAGTATACTCACATGGCTGGTGTGTTTTCCATGCCACCAGGGCCAGGATTTGAATTATACAGTTGGCCTTGTGGGATCTTGCTATGCTAACCATTAGGCCACGGGACCAGCCCAAGAAATACTATTCTCGAATTCTAATTAATAACTCCTATTACACTGCATAATGTTGTGAGCAACCAGCTCATCCTTATTCCTCTGTGGTAAGGCCTCCCTTATATGCAAAGCTGCTCCAGGGTCCTGAGTGGTTCTTCACGAGTTTTCTCCCAGAAAGGCACAAAAGACTCCTGTGTCTACTCTTCTCAACTCAGAAGCCGGGTTTCCATTTCACATCCAAGCCACCCCTTTGCGTATTTTGAAACTCAGAAAGCATAACATAATAAACAAGGTGACTCAGTTTTCTTCACAAGGCAATATATCAGGAACGATTAATACAATTACATGAGTTGTTTTTAGGTCAGACTTTGCTTTTTTGCAGTTCTAAAATGTGTTTAAAAATCCCAGCCCTAAAATGCTTAAAACAAACTACTAAAGCACAATTTGCATGACCAATTTATTCTTCATTGAAGTTCAGCACATAAAAAGGTTCATTCATGTTAAAAAGCTATTTTTAAATGTGCCCAACTCACTACTTCAAATAGGCTCACAATTAAAGCATTATACTTGGGCGGAATTGAGAAAGTTTAAAATTATATTTCTCCCATCTCATTTCCACCTCCCCTAATTCTGCCTTCCTGAATATCAACATTATTTTAAACTTTGCTGTTTTCTACTACAATGGCCTCATTCATTCCGTCACTCAGAAATACTGTCTTTCGGAACACTCTCGCCTCTGACTTTTAAACTCCGTTATGTAAGTCGGGTTTGGTCTACCTAAAACTGTATGAACACATCATGCCAAAGCCCTGGGACATTTCTCTAACTGAAATCAGAGGGAGCTGGACCTCTGAAGACTGGGGGTGCCCTTCAGAACAGGCCCCCTATTGAGCCATTCACAAAAGGTCCCCAGGCTCAGCTCAGTGGAGGTGCTGGCCTGAGCATCCCAACCCCTGGTGAGACCACACTCACAGCAGGTTGCCAAGGTGACAATTTATCACTTAAGTAGGGCAGGAGGTTTAAACTGTGCTCCACAAAACTGCAGCATAGAAGCTGAGTCCCCACAAATAAAGTCGAAGCTGCAGGGCCGCACGTGGTCTACAGAGGCGTTCGATCCGGAGTGCAGGCGTCCTGTGCACAGGACCTTAATGTGGATGGCAGGCCGACATGTGAGGCCGACAGACCCGCTTCTCATTTGGACCCTGGCTTTTAACACACCCTCTAACTAGGCCTGAAGCTTCACACGGCACTTTATTGTCTAATCAACTGTGGACCAAACAAATGGAAGCGCTACAGCAGAGTAAAGCCATGCCCGAATTCAACTTCTGGTAACAGAACACCCGGAGTTTTCTACACCCATTCCTCTGGGAGCTTCAGGTACACGGTTAGCATGACCTCATTATTCCTTACAACACCTGAGGGGAGCAGGCAGCAAGCATTTTAATCTCCCTTTGTAAAAGGAAAAACAAAACCCAAGAAACAACCGTGTCGTAAACCTTTTCCCAGAACTCCAGCTGCCACTCCATCCCAGAGTCAGGGAAAGGAGCTGAATACACCGGCCGACGGAAATGCGTCTCACTAAGGTAAGACGGATTTCTGAATGAGGCAGCTATACACACTATACATCCCGAATGGATTGCTATTCCACATCTCACAAAGTTTTATGCTAGACTGTCAAAATAAATAGCTTTTCAAAGTTTATTTACTTATTTATTCTGTGAGAGAGAGAGACTTCCAACAGAGTCCTTGCACTCGATCCACTCCAAGCTCAGTCGGCCAGAATCATGAACACGAGCGCGTCCAGTGTGCACAGGAAGGTGCCGGGACACGAACCCGAAACCTTCCCACGTGAGTTGAGCATTACAGAGCATGTGTACCGCTAGGCCACTGTCTAGCCCCCAAGTTTTAAAAGTACATACTTCCCTAGACCCCTTGGCTTCCAGCTATCCCCCACAACACTGTAATTATGCTTCTCAAACAGGGGTCCCCTGAGATCCTCAAGGTCACTCAACAGTGTGCCAAAAGGGTGTGCCTGGACACATTCCATCGGAGCTCAGTTGGAAGAGATGGTCATTTAAAATCAGATTCTTTTATTTAAATATATTTCCAAGGTGAAATGCAAAATTGGCATGAACTTTTAAAATAAGTCATAGGGCCAGTCCTATCTTGGGTTCAGTTCCCTGGTCCCACATGGCCGACCGTGGTTTAAATCCCATGACGGGCTTGAAAAATGTACCAAGTACATGTGCACACATGCCCAAGATCCTGACAGGCAAAAGGACTGAGGAGAGGGGACTGCAGTATGACCAGGCCCCGTTGAGGGGTGTTTTCTCCTTCCCTTTCTCCCTCTCTCTCCCTCTCTGTCTCTGTTTCTGTCTCTCTCTCTGGAGTATATACGTTGACTCTGGTCTAATAAGGAAGCCATAAAAGAAGTCATGCCCTTAAGCGCGCTGCCCCAGGCATAGCCTCAGCAGTGCTGAGAGGAGTAGAAAGGGTATTCGCATTAGAGGTATTTCAGGAGAAATGTTTGAGATGGTCTGAAAAACAGAACTAAGGAGCTCAGAAAAAAATATTCTAATCTACATGCCTGCTCCAAACCAGTCCAGACAGAGGGGACACACCTTTCCTTCCAGAAAGGCTTTCCTAGTTGTTTTGTTTTTTTAGGAGAGATTTTTGCTTCTGGGGCGCATGTGCTCACCAGAGAGATAGAAAGTGAGAAATCACCCCCGGGGGGGGGATGGCCACACCACAATCCCTTCTCCTCCTTTCTCTTCTCAGGATCTTGGGAATGCACACACATGCGCCCGGCGTGAGTTTTAAGCCACCGGATCCAGGACTCAAACTGCAATAAACTATGAGAGTCCATTGCACCATCTGCTGACCCCCCTTCCATAAAGGCTTTAATGTGGCTTACTTTTCACCTGGGCACCAGGACCCACCCCAGAGGGATTCTAGGTCTGATCTAGGATCACCAGTAGTGGGGCCAGAGAGCAGTACGACAGTAACACAATACTGCACCGGAAGGGTCGAGGTTGGTGAGCAGAGACTGAATACGCCGGGTACACCCACGCCCCTGGTCCCGGACTGGGTGATGCTGGAGGTGGGCCCTGCCAGGAGTCACGTTGGTCTGTCACTCTCTCACTTGGTCTCCCTTACTCATGGAAAAAATGAACTTACTGGAGATTACCAGCAGGAAGATGCTATTTCCGAGTTAAACCGAGACAAGAGCAGAAGCTACGCATTTAGCCACGGAACCATTTTCAGCGCCCACACGCTCTGCTCAGGTCTCCTCCACGGGCATCTCAGACGGTGTTCCTCTACTATCTCAACCAGGAGATCAGAAAATGAAGGAAGGCCAAACTGCCCCATGTCAATAGGAGCAATTTCTTTATACTTACCAAAAAAATCACGACTGTCAGAACAATCACGTGACCAAGTTAGCGACCAGAGATGAAGGTGCATGAAAGGGACACGCAGGTTACTGGGAAATAACCGACTGGGCACACAGGCTCATAACGCCCGCATTTCAGGTGCTCCGAATGAGCAGGAGGTGATGAGGGCCCGCTGAAACACTCCTGGGAGCAAAGGGAACAGCTTCCGGCATCCAGGAAGAGCAACAAACGGGCAAGGGAGCGATTGACTCCCAAACCACCAAGGCGAAGCAGGTAACCAGAGCTCACTGGGCGACTAGGACCGGGGTGACGCCACTGCATGCTCCAGAGGGCCACTCAGGTTCGGGAGCCAGCCAGGCCACAGAAACGTATGTCCGAGTTTCTGGAGTTCCTGAAATCGCCAGAGAAGGCAGATCTCCTTGGTTCTCAATTGTTTGGGGGTCCCAGCCCCTCAGAGAAAGCAGTGAACACATTGCACTTCTGCACAAAGAACTGTACTCGCTTCAGGGCAGATCACTTTAGATTTTTATCCAGTAGCTGAACCTCCCCAACTTAGTGCTGACTAATCAAGAGAACGCCAACACTAAGCAAAGATTTATAAGACCACAAATTTTACAGGAAAACTTTCCATTTTATTTTAAGAACAGTACTTATTTATCTAAATGAACTACCCTTATTCAAACAGTTACCCTTGGGAGCCATACATTTTACTACGTCAAGGAACCCTAAGCAGAGCATTTGGAATTTCTATTCTTTTATTATTATTATTATTATTATTATTTTATTTGTTTATTATTTTTCTTCAATGTGACCAGAGTGAGACAGAGAAAGAGAGAGTACAAGAGGAACGGTGAGAAAGCAAGCCGCCAGGTCCAGGACTTGAACCATGATTGGCCATGTGGGAGTCCAGTGCCTTAACCACCACACCATCTGCTGACCCTGGAATTTCTATTCTTAAATAACCTTCACATTACACAAGACAGGGGGTTTTATTATTTTTCTTCAATGTGACCAGAGTGAGACAGAGAAAGAGAGAGTACAAGAGGAACGGTGAGAAAGCAAGCCGCCAGGTCCAGGACTTGAACCATGATTGGCCATGTGGGAGTCCAGTGCCTTAACCACCACACCATCTGCTGACCCTGGAATTTCTATTCTTAAATAACCTTCACATTACACAAGACAGGGGGTTTCTTTGTAGACACACCTCATCTCTGACGAAGGAAAAACTGTTTCTCAGCTCACTATCACATAGCTTTTAAAAGCCGTGGCCTGATGAGACCAGTAGGTGGCATAATGGTTATGACACTTGACTCCCATGTAGTCTAGTGTAGTTTGAGTCCTAGACCCAGTGGCTTAAACCTCACGCAGGGCGTATATGCGTGTGTCCCCAAACTCCTGAGGGAAAGATGGAGGAGAAGGAATTGTGGCATGGCCATCCCCCCCGGAAGGTGATTTCTCACTTTCTGTCTCTGTGTCTCAGTCTCTCTGTCTCTCCAGTGAGTACACATGCCCTGTAGCAAAAATCTCTCTAAAAGAAAACAAAAAGTTGCGGCCTGACTCAAAAAAAAAAAAACATATCCACCCACATAAAAATCATAATAAAGATCTAGGACCATGGAGAATGTGTTTCAAAAATCAACGGAGGGGCCAGTAGGAGGCCTGGTGGTTATGAACTCCCATGTGGCTGACCGAATTCCAGTCCCAGACCCAGAAGCTTGAAAACCACACTGGCGCCAGTGCACACGTGCCCGAAATTCTGAAAGGAGAATGGAGGAGAAAGAATCACAACATGGCCATGCCCCCTGGGGATGATTTCTCACTTTCCCTCTCTCTGTCCCTGGTGAGGAAACACACTCAGTGACAATTAAAAAAAAAAAAAAAGAAAGAAAAACTTAAAAAAAAAAAACCTCAATGGAAGGCAAGCCACACTGGTGTGGCAGGACAGCACCCCTCAGCAACACCAGACGCATGTGAAAGGTCTCGGGTTCAGTTCTCAGGCAGCCCTGTACTCCAGGGAGGTGTGTCTGTGATCCAGGCTGGCTGTGGGGAGGATCTAGTCCTAAAATACCACGAGATCAGATGCATACGCATCACTTCTCATACTCAACAGAAACGTCTGAAACTTGCAGATAATAAGGAATAAGGACCGACTGGAACAGTAAGAAATGATAACCTACTTCCTCAACCTATTTCCATAGAGAATGAGCTGATGAAAACAAATCATTAAAACAAATCAAAGAGAGTATCCCTCTGTCAGTTAGGCTCCGACTGCACTTGCGTATTCATGCACTCATTTTTCTTTTCATTTGGGCTTGTGAAAACCAAGGGGAATTGATTTTTTCGACAATCCTAAAGCGGTGTGATAATGTTTAGTGCAAATAGCAGGAGGGGCGAGGGGAGCCTTTGAGAGACAGCGTGCAGGGGGATCCAACAGCTCGGTCTACCCTGGAGAGCAGGCGCAATCACAGAGCGGAGCTACAGAGACAGGTGCAGCTCCACATGCAGAAGGCCTCCAAGCACCAAATCCAACAAGGGAACATGTTCCCCAGCGAGGCAGGAACCCCACACACCCGCAGGTATAGGAGCAGAGGAGGGCTGCTGCTGGGAGCACAGTGCAATGGTCAGGATGTCCCTGGTCCCCCAGTCGGCGTTGAAGCCCTTATCCCAATGTGACAGCATGTGGAGGCAGGGTCTTTGAATGGTGATGTGGTCATAAGGGCGGAGCCTTCATGGATGGGATCAAAGATAGGCCAGAGGGCAAGCTCTCAACCCTCGTGGTCAGAGACTTCACTGGAAGGTTAGTTAGTGCCCAGCACCCAAACTGCTCAGACCACCTGGGGATGCTGAGTTCACCTTGCGTGTCCTTTCTTAATTTTTTGTTTGTTTGTTTTTTAGAAGTTTTTGCTTGAGGGCACATGCACCTGCTCGAGAGAGAGAAACAGGCAAAGATATGAGGGGGAAAGTGAGAAATCACCTCCCAGGGCAGATGGCCATGCCACAGCCCCTTCTCCTCCACTCTTCTCCTGGAATATCGGCCATGCACACACACACGCCCAGCATGATTTTCAAGCCCCTGGGTCCAGGACTAAACTGCGGTCGGCCATGTGGGAGTCCAGCCACCTAACTGCTATGCTATCTGCCGGTTCTGGGGTGCCCATTTTAAAGAGGACACTGACCCCCTTGAAAGTACCTGCACGGTGGTGACCAGGGAACAGGGTGTCTGCCAACCCTCTGGAGAGAAGAACGAAGGTAGGGATGAAGACATGAGAAAAAAATGGTCTGTTATAGTCTGCTGCGGACTGCCGCAGACCAGGCAGCTGACAAAACAGACACTCTCACAGTTCTGACGGCTGGAAGTGCAAGACCAAGTGCCGTCAGGGTAGTTTCCGGAATATCCTCTTGCTGGCTTGTAGACGCCCACCTCCTCGCTGCGTCCTCACTCAGCCTTTCCTCCGTGCACACACAGTCCTGGTGTCTCACCCTCTTCTTTCAGGAACAGCAGGCCCACCCCATAACCTGGGGTACCCTTAATTACCTCCCTGAAAGCCAGTATCCAAATACAGCCACCACACTGAGGGTTCGGGCTTCCACATGACCAGAGACAGGAGGATGCATTCAGTCCCCGGCAGGACCCAATCTTGAATATGCGAACGACTGTGTCTGAAAAGGTGCCTGTTCATCTTTACTCCTCCAGAAGGCAGAATGAGAACAGCCCGAGTACTGAAGTCAGACTAAATGAAGACTTAGCCTCTGCCAACTCTATATTATTATTAAACTGCAGGAAATGAGTTATTGAGTGTCTCCTTTGGACCAAACTTCATGTTAAAGTACCATATCATGGCATCTTTTTTTTTTCTTTTTTTTCTTTTTTTTTTTTTTTTTGGTGGGGAGAAGTTTTTGTTAAAGGGCATGTGCACTCACCAGAAAGACAGAAAGAGACAGAAAGCGAGAAATCACCCCCCAGTGGGATGGTCATGCTGCAATCCCTTCTCCTCCATTCTCTTCTTGGGGTCTTGGGCACGCACGCACACGTGCCTGGCGTGACTTTAAGCCACCAGGTCTGGGACTCAAACTGCAGTTGACTACATGGGAGTCCAGTTACATAGCCATTACGCCAACTGTTGGTCCCTTAAATAAATAATTCTTTACAAAAAAAAAAAAAAAATGCATGCTCATGGTTGAACATTTGGAAAGTATAGGGAATTACGAAGTAGCTAAGAAAAACTTCTATAACATAGGCTCAACCATGTTAATGTATGCAGTGTTGATACATATTTATGTTTTTTAAATTTTTATAAAATGCATTTCAAAATATCATTGGATATATATAATTTTGTGTCTTTTTTTTTTTTTTTAATTCCCCCATGCTTCTCTCCTATCAGGATTCTGGGCACACATGCACATAAGCCAGGCATGTGTTTCAAGATGCCGGGTCTGGGACTTGAACTGCTCAGTTGCTGTGCAGATCCAGCCAGTCCAACCACGGACTGGACCACAAAGTTGAAAGCCCCTAATGATCATGTTAGCTGTTTATGATTATCGAGGGTTAAGTTTTATTTCTAACATAAGTATTTATCAGAAAAGACCCAAGTTACGCTTTACTTATGCTTACAAATCAAGCAAGAGTGAGGTCAGTTTTTTTTTTTTTTTTTTTTTTTTTTTTTTTTTTTTTGAGAGATTTTCACTGTAGGGCGCGTGCGCTCGCCAGACAGACAGACAGAGACATAGAGACAGAAAGCGAGAAATCACCCCCCAGGGGGGATGGTCACGCTGCAATCCCTTCTCCTCCATTCTCCTCTCGGGATCTTGGGCATGCACGCACACGCGCCCGGCGTGAGTTCTAAGCCACCGGGTCCGGGACACGAACCACGGTCGACTACGTGGGAGTCCAGCGACATAGCCATTACGCTAACTGCTGGTTCCCTATCATGGCATCTTTACATTCATTCTGAAGTAGACACTGTATTACAGCCATTTATTGTTTTTTAAGTTTTTAGTTTTAGAAAGAGACAGCACTTGCAACAGATTCTCTTTGCTGTGACCCACACCTAACCCCAGCCAGTCCTGCATGACGGGCACGTACATGCCTGGTCCTTCAGGCAGATCTCTGAACGCCATCCCAGAACCCACCGCCATGGGTCAGCCTCACCGAGCATCAGCTTTTACCACTGCACCACCACCAGGCCCAGCCTCTTCTTGCTGCTCTTCACAGACTGAGGCTCGCTCTTGCCCAGCGCCACGCCACTGATCAGTTCCAGAAGAAGGTCAGGGTCCCAGGCCATCAAACCCCAAAGCCACCCAGCCCAGCTTTCCACCATTACACTGAGCAGCCTGCATGATAATTGAGGGAATAATTCTGTTTGCCGATAGAAAATCGCACAGAGAAAACCAAGACACCAATGCCCACTTACCGCCATCATTTACTTTCCCTCCTACCAGCGGTTTCCGTACCTGGCAGTGCTACTCCCCACTGCATGCCGAGGCGGCGGGCATTGTTGTGCACGTGTTCCACGGGAGGAAACACTCAGAACGCCTTCCGCAGACTCAAGCAGAGACTAGGACATGTGGGGGCCAGGATTCAAACCAACATTTCAAATGCAAAACCTTTTATGCCAACTATTAATATAATCCAATCCTCCAATCCAATCCAATCCCCCCTCCCACTTGGCTGGGATCCTGGCCCTGAGGGACTTTCAAATACCCTGGAGCTGACTGAATTTCTCGGTCAGACCTTGCCTTGAAAAGGAAAAGGTGCAAGGAGCAAAGCCTAGGAAACAAAACCAAATCCTACAGCCATTCTGCACACACTTGCCGGACTCCTGCTGTGTGCCAGTCTCAGGGAACTCGCAGGGAGCCACAAACAAAAAGAAATGCCACTCACTTAGACCCTACATGAGTGTGTGGAGGTGATGTTGAACAAACTTCTAATATATAGCTGGTTAAGAAAAACAAGGGAAAGGGTCCAACCGTAGGGGCACAACAGGTGCACAGTGTTCTGCAACGCTGGAGGCCACATGGAGGATCAGGGTTCAGTTTCCCAGTCAACCCATGCTGATCAGGTGTGCGTGACCACGGCCATAACCGTAGCCGGGTCTGTGATCCTGGTGGGTCGGGAGGTTACAGGGCAAACCTCAGCGAGACCCTGCTGAAGGTACCTGCCTTTCTCTTTCTTTCTTTCCCAAGAATCAATGGATAAACTCTATAAAAAGAAAAGAAAAAAAACGGCACTGGGCGTGATGGGGTAATGGCGCTATTTCAGAACACGGCTGCAAAGGCGCAGAGCAGGTCCCATGGCCTTGACTACAGTTCTGGACTCCCTTGCAGTTCCCCAGAGGAAAGGCTGGACCACAGCATGAAGTACAAACAGCAGGCCAAAGAGAGAAAATGCCACGTCTCCTCCTTGACCACCAGGAAAGCTGTTACTATGCACTGTTGTCATGGCACAGGGGGAACAGAGGAAGCTGCGTGCCAAGTCCCACAGTAAGAGGAGAAATGCACCAGTGAGGAGAGGACAAAGGCAGCGGATGTTCCCCTCCCCGGAGCGCCAAGGCCCGCTGGGTGCCAGGCAGGGAGCAAAGTTTTCAAAAGAGGCAAGGGCTGGAAGGGAGGGGGCCCGAGGGAGGGTGAGAATTATTATGGAAAGCGTCTGGGCCTATTCTGCCCACTGTCTATGTCCCTAACAAATCAGGGTATTTAATGGAATAATTAGCAGAAAAGAATAGCCAGGGGTCAGACAGTGGTACAGTGGTAAATTCCAGTGCGGTATAAGGTGATCTTACTAGGAAGGGTTCCTGGTTCAGGTCCAGAGACCTCCGGAGCATGCCAGACACAAGTGCGCGCGAGCTCCAAGCTGCATGAGTCTGGGAGCGGACTGCAGGGGTAAGGGCCTATTGAAGGTTCCTGTCTCTTTCTGTCTCTCTTTATGGAAAAAAGCAATAAATAAACTTTGAAAAACACAAAAAGAAGAATGCCAGTACCCTGTATTACATTAGAATATCTTTATAGAGATATTTTCTGAAATTTTCATCTTGTTTTGCCAAAATGTACTTGGGCTTTTGGCCAGCTCACCAAGGCCCTAAGGTAACTGTCTTCTGCAGTAAGATAGCCTGGGAGTGAAGAGCCCGGAGCGAGGACAGGAATGTGAGCTACAAGGTCAGGCAGAGGAGAGGTAAGAGCCCGCGTCCGCCATTTATCAGTACAGAACTCTGGAGGAGGCAGAGACCTACCTGAGCCTCTTGTCCTTCATCTGTAAGACTAAAACAGAAAGATTAAACAAGGTAAGCATAGGGGCCAGGAGGTGGCAGCAGAAACACAAGTAGACCCACGTAAGAAAGATCCCAGGACACGAACCCAGGAGCACACTGGCTGTGGCATGAGAGGCTGCTGAGGCACTTGTCTGACTGTCTGTGTGTAGCTCTGTCTGTCTCTCTCATGAACAAAAGTAATTTTTTTTTGGGGGGGAGGAGAGGTTTTAGCTAAAGGGGGCATGTGTTTGCCAGAAAGAGACAGAGAGACAGCAAGAAATAACTGCCCCCCAGGAGAGATGCCCATACCACAATCCCTTCTCCTCCATTCTCCTCTCAGGATCTTGGGTATGCACGCACACGCACCCGGCATGAGTTTAAGCCACCAGATCTGGGACTCGAACCATGGTCAACTACATGGTAGTCTAGCGACATAGCCATTATGCCAACTGCTGGTCCCTGAAAGTAATTTAAAAATGTAATATCTATGGGGTCAGCAGTTGCCATGGTGGTTAAGGCATTGGACACCCATATGACTGGCTGCAGTTCAAGTCCCAGACCCGGTGACTTGAAAATCACACCAGGCGTGTGAGCGTGCATGCCCAAAATCCTAAGAGGAGAATAGAGGACAAGGAACTGTGGCATGGCCATCCCCCCTGGAGGGTGATTTCTCACTTTCCCTCTCTCCATCTCTCTCTACAAGCACACGCACACTAAACCAAAAAAACTGAAAAATAAATCAATGGAACATCTATGACACCCAAGACTAGCCAAGGTATTTTGAAATAGGCACTCTCTACACTAGAGCTGGGACTGCATGTGACATGACGACATTCACCAACTGGGGCCTCCTCCATCCCAGGTAGTGAGGAGGTAACGAGGCCCTCCCCCTGGACACTGAGCAATACGAGTCGGAGCAGTCAAGACCACTGCTCCAGAGTCAGACAGCTGGGCCCCATCCTAGACTTGTCTTACCGTGTGACACAGAGGAACCATTTAACCTCTCTAGGCCTTGGTTTTTCAAATATGAAGTAGGGATAGTAACACTCTACCTCACAGGGATATGCTGAGGGTTAAGTGAAATTCTCGCACAGGCCATGCTACCTGGTATCAGTGGTAATGACAGACATCCCTGAGCTCACCATGTAAGCATGCATTTATCTACAGTAACCGACTTCACCTCTCGATACACACCAGCACTGACACCAGAACACCACTGCTGCACTGTGTGTAAGTGCACACGTCAGAAACAACCAAACTGCTCGTCGGTAGAGAACCGGACACGCTACCCTACACCCAGGATGACCATGTGGCTCTTAGAGATGTGAAGTGCCTCTGTGTGTGCTGAGGGAGAGAGGGCTCCAAGTTTCCTATCACATTCATGACCCTTAGCATATAAGCAGAGATGGATAGGCCTATGGGTCTACAGCTGCCATGAGGCGGCCTGAGTCATGAGCACAGGGGAGTGCACAGCCAGGGTGGCTGGGGAGACCTCGGGTGCGTAGCTGGGGCCCTCCCATGTGAGTCCAGTCCATGACTGCGGCCACTGCCTGGCCCTACCTTATCTCCTAAATGGTGCCTTTGGTCCGAACACATGTGGCGTAGCGTCATTACAAACAAGTCCGGGTTTGCACCTACTCTCTTATTTCGTGCTATTTGTCCTGTCCGCTGTCTACTTTTGTCTCCTTTCTTGCCTACACTTGAATTCACTGTTCTGTTTTTTTTGTTGTTGTTTGGGTTTTCACTTTTGTTTTTCATTCCACACCACTCACACAGGTTTAGAAGGTCTACACTGCTTTTATACTTTTATTATCCTAGAAATTACAGTGACACATTCACCATGCAAGGTTAATCAGCTCTTTTACTCTTCAGCCTCATCT
This sequence comes from Tupaia belangeri chinensis, assembly GCF_000334495.1. Taxonomy (NCBI): domain Eukaryota; kingdom Metazoa; phylum Chordata; class Mammalia; order Scandentia; family Tupaiidae; genus Tupaia; species Tupaia belangeri. Next base: position 2,112,200 of record NW_006200423.1, read on the forward strand.
TAGAATACTTTAAAACGGTTTACACCCTTCTCCACCCACTTCAACTCAAACACTGAGTTTCAGCCACAGTGAGTGTACTGCAGGCCCTGGGCTTCCTCCCACAGCCTCTTGTATCTGATCTTTGCATCTGGCTATTCCCAACTGAACTGCCACCAAGGCCTTCTCACACCTCCTTCCCCTCCTGGCCAAGTCTGGCGCCCACTCAGGCCCTAGTTTCTCAGGAGCTCTGTGTGACCCCACAGTAGTTGCCCTGTGCTCTGTGCATGGGCCCTCCTGGACTCTACACTGAAAGAGTTGAGACCACTGGACACCTGGGTTACTGTCGAGCCCTCTGAACGGATTCTCAGTAACTAGGTGTTGAAAGGGCAAATGAATGAACAAAGCAGCTTTAAGTCATACAAGAATAAGGAAGGAAGCAAAAGAGGTTCACTGGTCACCCAAAATGAATAATAAGGTTCACTCATTCCAGAAGCAGAAAGATGAACTACCACCATCATGACTTCCCCAACAAAAACTTTATTCAGTTCATTCAGAAAACATTGGCAAAGTAAATTTCAGTTGCAATTTCACATGTATCAAAAATACAGGTGATACCTCTAACAATAACCTATACACAAATTAATGATAAACTAGTTTCACAGAAGATTGTAAATATTTTGCACGTTAGTCATGTATGTCTCATACACACCTTACACACATAGCCTGAAGGTAATTTTATACAGTATTTTTGCACTGCAGCATTTTGACTGCAATCAATCATGTGAAGCCAGGTATGTGGAATTTTCCATTAGAAGCATTATGTCAGTGCTCAAAAAGTTGTGGAATTTAACAAACTCATTGGGTTGTTATAAGCAATAAATAAGATGATACAGTACCTGAAAAGTACTTAGAACCTTTCCTGTTGAGATTCTGGAAAGCAGCCCTATAGTAGAAGGTAAGCGCTGTGCAGAGGAAGCTGGATCCCACATGGCAGACCAGGGTTTGAGTTCCAGTCCCAATGACCTACCCACTGGGTATGTGTACATGTACCCACACATGCCCAGGATCCTGATGGGATAGAGAACTGAAGAAAAAAGGATCCCACTGTGATCAGGGTCCACTGGGGAGATGCTTTCTCTGTCTTCTCCAGAATACTCCATTTTATACCAGAAAATGAGATATCAGGGATCAGAATAAAAAACGTCCACTGTCCCTCTCTCCTCACAGCATATTCTCATCAAGCCCCTCAGCTCTTGCTAGAGCTAAGAATGACCAAATCAACACGAAATGTTCAATGTTTGGAAAACTCACAAGGCTTTTTGGGTTTTGTTTTGTTTAAAATTGCCAGAATGCACTTGTGCTCACCAGAGAGTGCACCTCTGAATGGGGCATGGTCACATCACAACCCCTTCTCCTCCATTTCTCCGTCTTGTGCAGATTTTGAACACACATGCACACATGCCCAGCATGTCTTTCAAGCTGCCCACGTTAGGATTCAAACCATGGTCAGCCATGTGGGATCCAGCCCCCTCAACCATTAGGTACAGGGCCAGCCCTACAAGTGTCTTTAAATAGTGCTATATTTTGTTTATCTGGTCAGCAGATATATTACAAACACAAACAAATGGTAATTTTGAAAAGTTATACACTTCACTTACTGTCAAAAGCCCCTAACGGCCTCTTAAAACTCATGGGCCTAATCTAGCCACTAATACTAAAGAAAATATGTACTCTATTAATAGAAGACTAAAATGCGGCTGAGCGAACAGCCAGGGGTGAGGAGCTGAAGAATTTGTCCTGTTATGTTAGCTGTGAAGACCTGAGGAAAATCAGCTAACTCTTCTGAGCTTCTCACAACACGGTTATGATAACAGTGTCAGCCTTGCTTACCTCAAGGAGTGTGGTTTACAGTAGTGTCAAACAACACCATGTGCATAAATATGCCTTGCAAAGCATACCTAGTGCCATATCACAAGTTGGCAAAACATTTTCACTCTATATCTTTATTTTTAAAAGATCTACAGCACTTTTGATATTCCTTCTTACGTTTTAAAAGCAAATTTGTGTGTGTGTGTGTGTGTGTGTGTGTGTGTATGAGAGAGAGAGAGAGCACTATTTTTGCTATAGGGCACATGTGCTTGCCAGAAAGATGGAGAAGGAGAAAGTGAGAAATAATCTCCCCCGGGATGGCTATGCCACAATTCCTTCTCTTCCACTCTCTTCTCAGGATTTTGGGCATGTGTATATACACACACCCCGCATGAGTTTCAAGTCACTGGTCCAGACCTTGAACCACAGTGGGCCATGCGGGAGTTCAGCACTCTAACCACTACACCACCTGCTGGCTCCAAAGCAAATTCTTTAAAGAGCTTTAGCTTAAAGTTTAAAACTACCAGAAAGTGAGCTCAGGTTTACAAACATGTATCTTTAAAAAAAAAAAAAAAATCTTGTTTGGTAAAATGATCTACAATTGCATGTGCTAAACCTGAGTGTACACACAAAATACAAAGCAAGGGTCTAGCCTTCAACTTGCTGATTCTTTCAACAAATATTTACACAGTTCGTAGGGGCGCCAGGCACCCTGCTAGCAGCTAGGGCAATGACATTGAACAAAACAAAGTCCACTGCCAGGGAGTCCCAAATCTCTTCCATCCCATAATGCATGGCACACAGTAGGAACAACAAAAAAAAGTCACATGATGAAGTTTGTGTATAAACATGATCAGAAGAGGGCTGTCACGAGGAGGTTGTCTCCTCACTGAATAAAACACTTGCGCTCTTTGCGAAGATTTGACTAAAGGTGCCTTGTTAAGCCTATCCCAGACTGAAGGGGATGGAAAAAAGCAGAAAAGCCTCATTCCGAAACTGCAGAATAAGACGCACCTGCCTCTGTTATCAGCGAAACTGAGACATGAAAACTGTGTATGGCAAATAAATCTCTAATTAAAAAAAAATAAATAAAACAGACCCCAGTGTAAGACTTGTGTCTCATCCATCAAATAAACCAGGAATGGCAGCCTTTCTAAGCCGGTACCCTCAAGGCCACCGGCACTTAGAAACTGGCTTATCTAGTTAGTGTAGTCACCGCCCTGTCCCACACGGCCATGCCTGACTCATTACCCAGCTCAGAAACGTGCACCAGCCCCTGCCGAGCCCCTCCACAGCTCCATCTCCAATCACAGGACTGAAGCCATTCTTCCACGAGGACGGTAACGACACTACTAAATGTGAAAACCCGCTTGGGCTGCCCGTGATGGCCCAGCAGTAACACAGCACTCCGTGATGCGGAGCCGTATGGGAAGGTCCCAGGTTCACATCCTGAGGTGTCCCTGTACATGCTGAGTAGGCACATGCACATGGTGCCGGCTGGCTGGGGCTCAGGGAACATCGCAACATCGAGACCCGGTGGGGATGCTCTCTTCCTCTGTTGCTCTCTCTCAGGAAACAAATAAATAAACTTAAAAAAAAAATCAAATGTATTGACTTGGGGATGTAAAAGAGACCCCAAAGTTTTGGAGGATATCTTTGCTCAGCATTTTTTAGAAACAAAAGTAAAAGTGCTAAGATTCCTTTAGAAGGAGGCAAATAAGAGCAGGAAAAATACCTTGGGTTTCTGAAATTCTATTTCTCAGGATTTTGGGCATGTGTATATACACACACCCCGCATGAGTTTCAAGTCACTGGTCCAGACCTTGAACCACAGTGGGCCATGCGGGAGTTCAGCACTCTAACCACTACACCACCTGCTGGCTCCAAAGCAAATTCTTTAAAGAGCTTTAGCTTAAAGTTTAAAACTACCAGAAAGTGAGCTCAGGTTTACAAACATGTATCTTTAAAAAAAAAAAAAAAATCTTGTTTGGTAAAATGATCTACAATTGCATGTGCTAAACCTGAGTGTACACACAAAATACAAAGCAAGGGTCTAGCCTTCAACTTGCTGATTCTTTCAACAAATATTTACACAGTTCGTAGGGGCGCCAGGCACCCTGCTAGCAGCTAGGGCAATGACATTGAACAAAACAAAGTCCACTGCCAGGGAGTCCCAAATCTCTTCCATCCCATAATGCATGGCACACAGTAGGAACAACAAAAAAAAGTCACATGATGAAGTTTGTGTATAAACATGATCAGAAGAGGGCTGTCACGAGGAGGTTGTCTCCTCACTGAATAAAACACTTGCGCTCTTTGCGAAGATTTGACTAAAGGTGCCTTGTTAAGCCTATCCCAGACTGAAGGGGATGGAAAAAAGCAGAAAAGCCTCATTCCGAAACTGCAGAATAAGACGCACCTGCCTCTGTTATCAGCGAAACTGAGACATGAAAACTGTGTATGGCAAATAAATCTCTAATTAAAAAAAAATAAATAAAACAGACCCCAGTGTAAGACTTGTGTCTCATCCATCAAATAAACCAGGAATGGCAGCCTTTCTAAGCCGGTACCCTCAAGGCCACCGGCACTTAGAAACTGGCTTATCTAGTTAGTGTAGTCACCGCCCTGTCCCACACGGCCATGCCTGACTCATTACCCAGCTCAGAAACGTGCACCAGCCCCTGCCGAGCCCCTCCACAGCTCCATCTCCAATCACAGGACTGAAGCCATTCTTCCACGAGGACGGTAACGACACTACTAAATGTGAAAACCCGCTTGGGCTGCCCGTGATGGCCCAGCAGTAACACAGCACTCCGTGATGCGGAGCCGTATGGGAAGGTCCCAGGTTCACATCCTGAGGTGTCCCTGTACATGCTGAGTAGGCACATGCACATGGTGCCGGCTGGCTGGGGCTCAGGGAACATCGCAACATCGAGACCCGGTGGGGATGCTCTCTTCCTCTGTTGCTCTCTCTCAGGAAACAAATAAATAAACTTAAAAAAAAAATCAAATGTATTGACTTGGGGATGTAAAAGAGACCCCAAAGTTTTGGAGGATATCTTTGCTCAGCATTTTTTAGAAACAAAAGTAAAAGTGCTAAGATTCCTTTAGAAGGAGGCAAATAAGAGCAGGAAAAATACCTTGGGTTTCTGAAATTCTATTAATCATTAAAAAACTGTAACAGGAACATGACAGAAAATGACAATCATGTCTGCCCTGGCAAGTGAGAGCCTGCTGGAATGGAGCCCACGCTTTTGGCACGGGGGCTTCAAAACCAAGGACAAGCCAGGGCAGTGCCCCATAGGACTGTCTCCATACCCTGTGCAGAAGGACACCTGTGTGGGAAGGACACCCGGGCAGATGGCATGGCTTTTCTGGCCATTCTTTTTCGGACTGCCTCTATTCAGTCCCTCCTGTCTTAAAAATTCCCTTGGGAAGACATGAAAAGCATAGCAAAGCTAGCACTTGCCAAGAATGGAAAAACTCAAAACAGTGAGCGAGTCCAAGTCCCAGCACCCTGGGAGCATCTCCCGTGCGCTGCGAGGCACTAAGGGCACCGCGCTGACCTTCTAGAAGAGGTTCCGTTTGCCCGGTCACCTCAGGGGAGTGTTATGGGGTCACGAGACTGATTTCTTCCAGCTTTGGTCTCTTTTCATGGGTGCTTCAGAATAAGCTAGGTAAAAAAGGGGGAAAAAAAAATCAGGAAGTTCTGATAGGCTCAAAGGCCCAGAGACCACCAAAATAAGACAAAGTTATTTGGTGTTTTATTTTAAATATGCAGAATGGCATCAAAGAAAAATGAAACGCAGATTTTACACAGAAAAAAATTTCCCTAAAGAACAAAAATAGATTACATGATTTAGCAAGAGTACTTGAGATTAGAGAATGCCCTGGCCCTATTAATAAATTATCCAGCACAAATGTCTTCATCTCTGAGGTCTGATTACAGTTTTCCATGTTCGTAGTATCTTTGGCTAACATAGCTGTGCCATACTGAACAAACTGAAAACCAACAAATAGCCTAACAAACAGGATTTGCTTTGTCTTTTTAAATTGCGAGAGGTTACCTGTGCTCACCAGCAAGAGACAGAGAGAAAGAGAAAGTACCCTCAATGAGGCATGGTCGCACTGCCATCCCCTTTCCTCCATTTCCCGCTTCTGCATCTAGTTAAGATTTTTGGGTACACAAGTTTATGTACTCACTGTGTTTTTCAAGCCACCAGGGTCAGGTTTTGAACCACAGCTGGCCAATGTGGAATCCACTACCCCATGGGGTGGGCCCAATTCTGTTCTTTAAGCCTCCTCTCGAGGCACACCTTGGGAGTGCAGTTGAGGACCTCCTACCCGCAGGTACGTGGGGCACGAGGTGCCTAGTACGCGCCTCAGCTGTGAAGGAAGATGAGCTGCCTAGCCCTTGTTCTCCAGAAGCTCCGAGTCTTGGTGGAAGGAGCGGAGGAATGCGTAACACCCAAAAAGAGTGTTAAATCTTAGTAAGGGGAAACTCTGTCAACCAAGTCGGAAGCCTCCGTCATTCTTCCATGCCTGACATCCCACCCACATCAGGTTCTGTTCATCTATGATATAAAATGGGGTTAACATTTGTCTTCCCACCTGTCTGGAACACAACTGCCACCATCCCAGCCCGAGCACCCCTCATCTCTCACCTACAGAAGTTCCCTAACCGATCTCCCTGCTTCCTTCCTTGCCGGCTGGAGTTCATTCTCCACGCTGCATCCACGGTGACCTGCTGTAAAGGCTAAACTGCTTAACCCCCTCCCTGACTTCCCATCTTTCACAGGATAAATTCCAAGCACTCTACTTGCCCAGCTCGGCCCTGCGTGATCAGGCCTTGGCTTACCTTTCCAAGCCGCTCCCCACTCCTACCCCCTTACTCCCTTGGCTAGACCCCTGGGCGTCTTTCAGTTCTTCACGTGCTAAGCTCTTCCCTGCAGGTCTCTGTGCCTGCCACCACTCTCCACGCACCTGCTGCCTCTGGCCAGACCCCTTTCACCTGCCGTGGACATCCGCTGTCTCTGTCTGTCCAGTACTCCTACTAACAGAACAACGCCTTTCTTTAAATCTTCTCTCCCTCATTCTTATTCCACATGGTTTGGCTTAAATTGGCAACTTCCTCTCATGCTTGCAGTGGGCCACATGTATGCGTGTGTGACACAAGTCTCTATGCAAGGTACCCCATCCTGCTTGCACAGGAATAGATGCAAACCAGGGGCACTGGTTAATCAGAATTAATCCCAGGGGCACTGAGGGGAATCCTGGGTATAGACTAGCTGCAGGGCAGAAGATGTGCAAAGACTGCACCAGGAGGAGAGGCTGCACCATGGCGACGAGGCTCTGCTCCCGTCTGATTCAGTCCTGGGGGACAGTCGCTCTGGTGCAGTGGGATCAGGAAGGACAGATACCTCAAAGAGCCAGTTATGAGCTGTAAGATTGTGAGTAAGACCATTAGGTAATCTTATAGTTCTGTTTCCTCACCCATGAAACGTCAAAGTAGATCTAAACACTTTCTAAGAACCATTTCATTAAAAATAAATACATACATACATAAATAAATAAATAAAAACGAGGACAAGTGCACCTGCCTGAGGGAGAAAGCAACACCAGTACAACAGGGTCGTGCTGCAATCCTTCCTCATCCACTCTCCCTTCCCATCAGGATTCGGGCACCCCTGCACACACATTCAGCATCTCTCGAGCAACCAGAGCCAGGATTCGAACAGCAGTTGGCCATGAAGGATTGGCTCCTTTAACCATTGTGCTATAGGGCAAGCCCTCTAAGAACCACTTTAGCTCAATGATTCCATAACTCCTCTAGAAAGATGTAGCTTTATAAAGGCCATGACAAAGCCAGCCCTAACCAGTTCACTTAAAAACTACACAAGCTTCCTTCCAGCTGATTGTTTGCTATGCCGGGAGTGTGAAACAATGCCACCTTTCCAGACAGGACTGTGGGTTTGGGGATCTCAAAGAGTTCATACCTTTCATTCTACTTCCACTTTTAGAAATACATCCATGACAAGGACCAGCAGATGGCATAACGGCTATGTCACTGGACTCCCATGTAGTCAACCGCAGTTTGAGTCCTGACACAGAGGCTTAAACTCATGCTGGGCACATGTGCATGCATGCCCAAGATCCCAAGAGGAGAATGGAGGAAAAGGGACTGCAGTGTGGCCATCCCCCCTGGGAGGTGATTTCTTGCTTTCTATATCTCTGTCTTTCTCTGTCTTTCTGGCGAGCACATGCGCCCTGTAGTAAAAACCTCTCCAAAAAAAAGAAAAAAAGAAATACATCCTATGACAATAATCAGTGATACAGACAAAAGTTTACATATAAAGTATAAATATCACCACAGTATTTAATACAACACTGAAAAACTGGAAACGTCCTAGGTGTCCAACAATAGGGAGCTGGTAAACGAACAATGGAAGAGTCCTAAGATTCAATAGTATGTGGCCATTAAAGAATCATACATGCAGATGGTTTTAATGACACAAAGAAATGCTCATAATATAATGTCAAGCTAAGTAAAATATTACGTAAAACTGTACCGTCTCTATGAACACATATGCATGCTTAGAATGAGAGAAATAAACAGAAATGACTCGAAAGATTAACAGAGCTTTGTCTCTGTGTAAAGATTACAAATGATTTTTGTTGCTTCTATAAATATTTCTATAGATCTCAAACTATAATTACCAGGCCCTTTTTTTGTGTAATTGAGAAAAAGTTTAAAGGTATTTATTTTTTCATTTTAAAATTGACTTTTAACAATGAACTACACAGTCCAAATCCAGGTGGCAGGTGCTCATGAAAACCTTCACCAGAGGCCTGCCATGCATCTACCTTCTCCAGCATTTATAATTCCCATGTTGATCACATACTCTAATAGATCAGTTAAAACGAATCCTAAGCTGTTACTACAGTGGTCTCAGTTTTGCCAAATAATTGAGGGGCAATCAAAATATTGTCCCCCAAGACAGTTAGAATGTCCACATAGTCTTTAAATCCTCTCCCATTAATAGAGACAAAGGTATCCACTCAGCTAACTGACCCCTAAGCCCCAGGAAAATGAGATGCAGAACTAAGTGGAAGAAGCTGACAACCACGGCCCAAAGAAAACAGGGCACCCCAGAGACACCCTACCTAGCACCAATCCTGCTTTGCATAGGTCTCTCCCTAGTATCCTGGGGAGATCAGCAAGTCAAATTTGTCACATCCTTGACCAGACGCCGCTACCCATACAATACTGAACCAAAAGTCAGACTGAATTTCTAAGGATAAAAATGCACAGACAAAAAAGTATGAAAGAAGCGAGCTCCTCCTCTCCATAAGGGGTGCTTAAGGGGTTGTGTTTACTTTCCGGGAGGACTGAGATCGTGAGTAACAGAGTGTGTACACACACACTTTCACACGTATGCCTAACTCCCAGGAGGCTTTCCACCACACCAACTCCCTGGGTGTTCTCTGGCTAGAGGTAACTAAGACTACAGGCAGAACTTTCTCTGCTACTTTAAATGATAGCCGAACCTCCAGATTTGGTCCAAAGCTGATAATGCCTGTGGAATGAAGGGGAGAGCTCTAGAATTTGCCAAGTTGTGAACTCCGAAAACAGCTAGTGAAATTTAGAAGGATTAATTCATCCTCCTGCAAAACGCTGTTAAGATAGAGGTGTTATTTTAAGCACTGTTTCAATGTCAGGACTTTTAGACAAAGACAATTAAGACATTTTGTCTGAACCCTATGCTAAAAATACACTAATGTTCTAAATCAGCAGCCTTAAAGTACCTTCCAAGTCACTCTTACGCCCTCCTTGATAATAGACTATGCTTTTATTGAATATTTACAACATGCCACACATTGATCTGAGTGTTTTACAAGCACGGCTCCTCTTAATCATTTCATCCTCAAAAAAGTGCCATGAAACCAGTTTTATTCCCATTTCACCAGCAAACAACGGTTCAGAAAAATTAACACATTTGCCCCAAGTCAGACCACCCATGAAAAATGAGATTCAAACAAAGATCTATCTTGAAGTCATATGTTTTTCAAACCAGTTATGATAGAATCTCTTATGAGGTTTATTCTTGGAAAGAAAAAGTTTCATAGTTTATTGTGAACTTGCATAATTAAAAAGGATGGAGCCGCAAACTGCAGTAAACCTCACTCCATCAAGGCAGACTGCAACTTGTGGAAATGTCTTAAAAAATGCTTTTAAATGTAAGCGATACTTAAGAACAACAATAAACAGACCTCTTCGGCCTCTGTTCAACACTGTCTAGTAGCTTCCCATCTCAGAGTAAAAGCCAATGGCCTACAATTGGGCGTAAGAGAGTCTGGCTAACAGCAGCCCTCGATAAACACCATGGAATGAGTGAATACGTTCTCAGAGCTGTGTATCCCTTCCTTCTGCTTTCAATGTGAAGGGGCACAGGTTTCCAGGAAAATAAAACACTGTGGCTATGAAACAAAGTTGAGGAAACAGAAAACAATTCTTTACAAACACCACTGAGCTCTGAATTTAGAAAGGGCTCAGTGAGATTGAATTAGCATCAAATGAACCTCTGTTGGCTCTGGAGAACATTCAAAAATAAATATGTGTTAAATATGTGTTAAAAGATATAGTCTGTCTATACACCAGAAACTATCATTAAAAAAAAAAAAAAGAATAGTAGACTTGAAGTCAATACTTGAGTACTTAAAGTTAATGCCTGAGTACTTGTCCAACTTCATTTTCTCTAGCATTCTCTCTTGGTTTTGTCATTTGCAAAATCAGGTTAGACTACAAGATATGTAAGGTCTTTCTTAGCTATGGCTTCCTGTTATTAAATCACAATGTCCTACTTAATTTAAATTAAAAAACAAAGGCTACACCCAATTTATATATAATTTTTATAATACTGCATGTTAAAATAACAATATTTTAAATACATAGTTTAAATGAAATGTTCTTTAACTTATCATATTTCCATTGGCCATCACTAATATAAAAAAACCCTTTAAAAATATGCCTCGGGAACCAGCAGTTAGTGTAATGGCTATGTCGCTGGACTCCCACGTAGTCGACCGAGGTTCGCGCCCCCCTTGAGTACTTAAAGTTAATGCCTGAGTACTTGTCCAACTTCATTTTCTCTAGCATTCTCTCTTGGTTTTGTCATTTGCAAAATCAGGTTAGACTACAAGATATGTAAGGTCTTTCTTAGCTATGGCTTCCTGTTATTAAATCACAATGTCCTACTTAATTTATGAAACAACAGTAATTACTTACATTACAGAAAGAATCTTATTTTAGAACATAATTTACATAATACAAAATTACAAATCCCCAAGATTAGAAAGAACTTCAAGGTTCTTTCATTCAAATTACTAGACAATTCAACTAATGGTCAAGTCCCATGTCCCCACTGTGAGCTAAGCCTTGCAAGTGCAAGTTTCATCAAGAATGCTCAGGTGGTGACCTAGTCTCTGCATAAATGCATCAAAACAACTCTGTTACAAAATTCTTTATTTTGAATTAAAACCAGCTAGTCTATAAATTCCTCTTCTCTATTCTTTAGAGAAACATAGTAAGTGTACTGCTCTTCCTATAAATGGCTTCTTCTTAGATCATATTCCTTAGTCTAAATATTGAGACAACCATCACATTCACTTCTCTTCCTTAGATAAAAATTTACAATCGCTCCTAATAACATGATTTTCTAACCACTCAACTACTGTTTCACTGTTAATGTCTCCCTTAAAACAGAAGACCCCCAGGGCCAGCAGGTGGTATACGGTGGATAAGGCACTGGAATCCCACATGGCCGGTTGCAGCTCAGGTCCCAGACCCAGTGGCTTGAAAATCACACAGGGTACACATGTGTGTGTGCCCAAAATCCTGAGAAAAGAATGGAGGAGAAAGGATTGTGATGTGGCCATCTCCTCTGGGGGTGATTTCTTACTTTCCCTCTCATTATCTCTGTCTCTTTCTGTCAAGCCACATGAATGATGGCAAAAAACTTAAAAAATAACATAAATTTAAAATAAATTAATAAAATACTTTTTATTATAAAATAATAAATATAAAAAAATAACACAATCAAATAATTCTTACAGAATCTAATTCTTTCAGGCCAAAGTGACACTGCTGTTGACCCTTACTTGCTGATGAAGATAAGAAAATCAAACTTACAACCTTGTTTTAATGATTAAATAATATAACAAGTGTAAAGTCTTAGTACAAGGCTTAACATATACCAATCACTCAATAAAATGATCATGACAGGTATTGCTGCTAGATTACTAGTAATAATCAATTCTAGTATTGTTTCATTTATATTAGAGCCTTATCTCCCCAATTAAGCTGTAATCTTTAGTTCTCAAAAGTAATGAAATTTTGTTTTATGTATGATTAACTGTTCTCTCCCCAAAATCAGTATTGAGAGATATAAAGTATTGAGGCTCATGGCCAGGTGGTGGAATAGCAGTAAAATACAACGCTCTAAGAGGTAGACCCACATGGGAAGATCGTTTGCCTCCAGAGACCTCCCTAAGTACACCATCACACAGGTGTTCACAGTCCAGGCTGGCTGAGGTTGAGGCTGGGTCACCATGTCAAGATTCTATCAGGAAGGCTGTATCTCTCTTCTCCCTCTGCCTTACTCATAGAAAAATAACTAAACTCAAAATTAATTAATTAATTAATTAATTACAAAAAAAAAAAAAAGGAATCAGGCTTAATTTAAATGAAAGATTACTCCACCAAGACAAAGGAACTCTGAAATTAAGACTTACACCAATGGCAAACAGGATGTGATTTATTCATTTGCTTTTCTTTTATTTTCTGTTTTTGTCATAAGAGCTGATGTGTTCACTAGAGAGAGACAGAGAGGCAGGGAAGTGAGAAGTCTCACCTCCTCCATCCTCCTTTTGGGATTTTGAGCAAGCACACACCCCTGGTATGATTTTCAAGCTACTGCATCTGGGATTCGAACCCCATGGTCAGCCACGTGGGACCCAGCCACCTTAAATTCCACATCACCTGCTCGCTCCAGGATGTGAGTTAAAGAGTTCACTAATATCTATGTCTCCAGGACAAATTGATCCTATCAATCAAGTAAAGGTACACGTGGCTGAGATATTCTGAGGAAGCAATCTGGCACAGAGTTTAAGGGAATAAGCTCTGGAATTCGAATTTGAATCTAATTCCACCATTTATCCACCATGCGACTTGGGGCAAATAACTGAACCTTTGTAGTCCATAAAATGTGAGTCATGTCAGTACCTACCTACTTAACAGGGCGTTGGAGGGATCAATGTTAACGGATGTGAAATATGTCTGGCATGGGATCTCTGACCTTTCAAAATGCTGCTAAAAATAAATAATCTTGTTAAAATATATTACATGGCCTCACCTCAGGCATGGCTGAAGTCAATCAACAGCTTAGTATTCTCTACCTATTTGTTATTTGTTATTTTTCATACCTCCATTCATTTTGAGGGTAGATTTTCAGATGTAAAAATCTCCATCCTAATTTTAACATTTAACTGTCCATGCCACTGCTACACTGTGTTGATGGTCACAGAAACCGATTCAATAAAGGAAGAAACAAAACTGCACACGTCACACGTGTAACTACTCCACATGTGATTGTGCTGTCTAATATGGCAGCCACGTGGGGCCACTGAGTACCTGATAGACAGCAGCTATGCCCTGAGAGGTACACAGCAGATTCCTGAGGCTTGGTCCGAGGAAAATATAAGGCCGGCCCTGTAGCTCGGTGGTTAAGGGAGATGGATCCCACGTGACAGACCGCAGTTCAAGTCACAGCCCCAGCACCTTGAAGGACATGCTGGGTACGCATGCGTGCATGTCCAAAATCCCGACAGGAAGGGAGAATGGAGCAAAGGGACTTGCGGTATAATCATGCCCCACTGCGGGGTACGGAAGCTTTCTCTCATTAGCAAGTGCATGTACTTCCAGCAGTAAAAGTATAAAATTAAATTAAAAAACAAAGGCTACACCCAATTTATATATAATTTTTATAATATTGCATGTTAAAATAACAATATTTTAAATACATAGTTTAAATGAAATGTTCTTTAACTTATCATATTTCCATTGGCCATCACTAATATAAAAAAACCCTTTAAAAATATGCCTCGGGAACCAGCAGTTAGTGTAATGGCTATGTCGCTGGACTCCCACGTAGTTGACCGAGGTTCGCGTCCCGGACCCGGTGGCTTAAAACTCACGCCAGGCGCATGTGCATGCGTGCCCAAGATCCCGAGAGGAGAATGGAGAAGGGATTGCAGTGTGGCCATCCCCCCTGGGGGGTGATTTCTCGTTTTCTGTCTCTCTGTCTCTCTCTATGTCTAGCGAGCGCATACGCCCTATAGCAAAAATCTCTCCAAAAAAAAAAAAATTTTTTTAAAAAAATGCCTCATGAAAAAGGACAAGATATATGATATAAATTACACAGGGATGACAAAAAGTTCACATAAAAAATGGAATTAAGGTATTAGTTCATTTTGAAACAAAAAAATTTATAAAAATTTTTAAGTCCATGCATAGTTTTTTTTTCATAATACATATTTCCCATGAAGATCCCTAATATTGTCTCTACAGAAATTTATAAGTCCATGTATAGTTTTTTTTCATAATACATTTTTCTCATAAGCTTTTTGAAGCTCCCACATATAGCAGAAAATGAATGTAAAATTTACATAAATTTTCAGTTTATATATTAGGTTGTTGGAAAAGTCATGACACATTTTTGCCTAAAAAAGCACGTTTCCCAACAACCTAATATAATTAATTTCAAACTCTTTGCCAACAACACCATTCCCCCAAAAACCACTGCCTTTGATTCAAACTTCTTTTCATCTAGAACCATTTCAGAAGCTTGTGTTAGCATATGCTCAATTTGAATGGCTTCCTCTATTTTCCATAAATTGACCAAATTTATATTCCGGAGCCAGAGGCCTAACCTCCGGGAAGGGAGGGATCCATGTTAGAGCTTCAGCCTTAGCATGTAGGTGTCTGGAGCAGTGACAATCTGGCGACACTTGAACTGGCAAATTGGTCCCAGGACTGGAACTTTGCCTATAGCCCCAAAGCACACAGAGGGTGGGTGCTCAGAAGTCAGGATAAAAATGGCCTTGGAGTTTAAAGGAGACTCAGAAGTCTGGCCTTCCTTATGTCATGCAAATGAAACCTGCCTCCAGTCTCTTCAGCTACCTAATTACTAAACCAAACAGCCAGATGCCAGTAGGCTGTGTGAAAAGGAAAGAAGGAGACAGTGAGCCCCTGTGTGGTTCTGCTGGAAAGGATCCAGCCCAGAAATAACAAAGCAGGCAGAGGGCAGCAAACTCTACGATCCTAATATGGTCCTTCTCAAAAGGAGGCGCACCAGCACCCTGGCGTCACAGGGGGCATGTGAGAGATGGAGATCTAGGCCCTGCCCCAGCCTAAAGAATCAGAATCAGCACCAAGGTGGTGCTGAGCAAGATCCACTAAAGATCTGGAGACACCTGTATTATTCCTATTCACTGTCGCCCCGTAACAGCTAGCCCAAAGGCTGGAAACACAAGGGGACTTCAAAAAGGTGATGAGAAAGTGCGATTGAGTATGGAATTATTTGGGTGCAGAAAGTTTTTAAAGCCTATGCATTTTTTTCATAATAAGCATTTCCCATGGGCTTTGTAAAGACCTCCTCCTGTATGTACGTACAATGCACACAATGAATATCCTGCTGACTGAATCAATTCTTGGGAACAAGACCCCAACCTGCTTAAAGGATGGCGCAGAATCTGCCACAGGAAAGGGTTAGAGAAGCCAGCAGGCGCTGGAAGGGTGTGCACGGGGTGAACCTCAGATGCACACCTTTTGGTGCAGAGCTAGAGACTGTGCTAGGCTGAAAATGGTGAGACCTAGCCATGCCAAAAGCACATTATTTAAAGGCTCAGACAAAAGAAAAAGTTTTGATTTTTGATGGAGTGGAAGAACTCAGCATGGTGAAAAATTAACTTTATGAACAAAAATTCGTGTTTACAATAGTATGCTAGATCATTTTAGCTTTTATTTTTTATTTTTTAATTTGCCAGAAGGCTTATGTGCTCACAGGAGAGAGACAGAAAGAGAGAAAGGATTTTGAGCAGGCACATACATGCACCTGGCATGTTTCTCATGCCACGGGGTCTAGGACTCAAAGAACACAGTCACCATGTGGGATCCAGCTGCCTTAACCATCACACCACATCACACTGCTGGCCCGGTTTTAGCTGTCCTAAGCTAAACAAAAGTCCTATAGAATGAGAATTGTACTATACTATATACAGAGTTCACGTTTACTATCTCACCTGTCAGTATCCACACATGCTATTATTTTCCTCATATTAAAACATCTTTTGGGGTCAGCACATGGTGTAATGGTTATGTCGCTGGACTCCCATGTAGTCGAATGTGGTTCGAGCCACCAGATTCAGCTGCTTAAATCTCATGTCAGGCATGTGTACGCATGTGCCCAAAGTCCCAAGAGGAGAATGGAGAAGGGATTGCAGAGTGGCTATCCTCCCTGAGAGGGGATTTCTCACTTTCTGTCTGTCTCTCTCTGTTTCTCTGCCAAGCGCATGCTTCTATAGCAAAAATCTCTCAAAAATAAAATAAAATAAAATAAAAAAATAAAGCTCTTGACCTTACTCCTCTCTTCGGCTGCAGGACTCTCTTCTCTTTACAGCCAAAATCCTGTACATCTATGTCTATATCTGATGTTTGCATTTCTCTACTCCTGATCGCTCTTGAATCCTCACTGATCGATTTCTGGTTCCCACTACGCCCACCAAAATCACTGGTATAATCTCCCCAATGACCTCCCCTTGCCAAATCCCTGCGCCAATTTTCACCAGACCCTCCTTTTCCCTTCCCTCTAGGAGCATCTGACTCACCCTCCTGGAAGCAGTTTTCTCACTTGGCACTGTGCAAGACACTGCTCTCTCGAACATCTTCATGGGCTGCTCTATCTCATTCCTTCTCACCTTCCCAACCTCAGCGTGGAAGGAGCCCAGGTTCTTCATCCGGGATCTCTTTTCCTTTCCATGGATGCCCACACTCCCCTGTAGATTTCATCCAGTCTGATGTCCCCCAAAGATGAAAACTAGCCATAACTCTCCTCTGAAATCCACATGCATATATCCAACTGACCCCTAGACACCTCCCAAGCCAGGCTCCTGATCGGTCCCTCAAATCAGTTCTCATCTCACTTAATGCCATGTTGCCCTTGGAGCTGCACAGGCCAACTCTGCAAGTCGCCCCTCACTTTCTCCCTGAC
This sequence comes from Tupaia belangeri chinensis, assembly GCF_000334495.1. Lineage (NCBI taxonomy): Eukaryota > Metazoa > Chordata > Mammalia > Scandentia > Tupaiidae > Tupaia > Tupaia belangeri. Next base: position 2,129,374 of record NW_006200423.1, read on the forward strand.
ATCCCAGCCAGTCAGACCCTCTGTCCCACTCAACAGTCTACACATCCCACACTGGTCCAAGCCACCACCAGCACTCACCCAGGCAACCACACAGCTCCCACCTGGTTTGCCTACATCCACCCTTCCCCTCTTCGGGCTGCTCTCACGAAGCAGGCAGTGGGGTGTCCTCTAAAAACAGCAGCTAGGTCAGGGCACATCTTTATCTGAAACCCTCGTACTGGCTTCTCTGCTCACTCTTAAGTAAAAGCCAAAGTGGCTGCAATAGCCACAAGTCCTAAGGCAGCTGCAAACAGGCTCCCTGCTCCTCACACCACTCCAACCTCGAGGGCGCTTCCAGCTCCTCACACCACCCCAACCTCATTGGGCTGGCAGTTCCTGGAAACAGGAGTCTGACTGCCTCAGGGCTCAGGACTTCCTGTCCCTTCTTCCTGGAGCACTCTTTCTCCCTACTCAAGTTTTGCCTGATGGTCACCTCAAAGAGGCCATCCTGGACTACCCTGCTTCTAACTGACACTCCACCAGTCCCAACTCCCTCCTCTACTTTCCTGTTACACCCCTGAAGGAATTCACCCTTCAACGTGCTACACACATGTCCATGCTCACAGACACACACGGTCTGTCTCACCTCGCAAGAGCAAGGACTTTTGTCTGTTTTGCTGATGGCTGGATCCCCAGGATCTATAGCAACTGGTATCTAGAAGGTACTCGATAAACACTTGCTGACTGGATGTTGGAAAGGAGGAAAGATGACAATGGCAGAGAGCTTTTAATACTCAATTATACAACTTGCAGCCTTTTCAGAGCTGTGTTTAAATTGGTCACTTTCTGTGCACACATCTTTTTAGATGTTATTTCAAAAGCAAGGCTGCTCCAATTTGATAATTAAGTTAGCATTGCTGATCCGCTGTAAAGAAATAGCTCTGTGGGACCAGCAGTTAGCCTAATGGCTATGTCACTGGACTCCCATGTAGTCGACCGCGGTTTGCGTCCTGGACCCGATGGCTTAAGACTCACGCCGGCCGCGTGTGCATGCATGCTCAAGATCTGGAGAGGAGAATGGAGAAGGGATTGTGGCATGGCCATTCCCCCTGGGGGGGTGATTTCTCGCTTTCTGTCCCTCTGTCTCTCTCTGTCTGTCTGGCGAGCGCACGCGCCCTATAGCAAAAAAAAAAAAGAAAAAAGAAAAGAAAAGAAAAGAAGTGGAATAGCTCTGTAAACTGACAGATGTTCTAGATCACTCCGAGGGCACTGGGCTTCCTCAAAACCCTCGAGCTGGGTTCACCAGACTCACTTGAAAGACAGACGCCCACCTGTCCACTCTTCCTACAAGCAGGTGAAAGTTGTTCAGCCAGTATATGGACTTTGATTTCTTCAGATGAAAGAGAAATTATGACACAAGTACAAAGCTCTTTATGTTTTAGGGCTGTATAAAATCTGGGCGTGATCTATTTTCAGTGAACTTCTGGACTGAAGAATGAGACAGAAGAGAATGATTTTGTCATTGTGTTACCCTTTTGTCATGCATTCACTCAGGAGATGGACACAGTGGGTGGGTCATAGCATTATAAACCACCATTTGTCATGTTTTCTTTTAGGTTTTTACCATAGGGCACATGTTCTCCACGGAGACAGACAGAGAGAAACAGAGAGAGGGAGAGTGAGAAATCACTCTCCAGGGGGGATGGCCACTCTGTAATCCCTACTCCTCCATTCTCTTCTCAAGATTTTGGGTACACGCACCTAGTGTGATTTTTCAAGCCACAGGTCTGGCACTTGAACACAGTTGGTCATGTGGGAATCCAACACCTTAACCACCATGCCACCTACTAGCCCATAAACCACATTTTAAAAGAACTTAAAGTTATCTTCCAGGTAAAAAGGAAAGTAAAATAAGTTCGGCCAATGCTAAGATGTAAAAGCAAATATTCAGGGGACCCGCAGGGGTGGCATGGTGTTTAAAGGTGCTGGACTCCCACATGGCCAGAACTGGTGGTTTGCTTTCTTACTTTTCCTCTCTCTCTTTCTCTGTCTCTCTCTGGTCAAACTGGAAAGAAATAATAATAGCATTAAAGTTAAATAATTCTTTATAAATAAATAAAATATAAATAAATAATTCGGGAGCAAAGGTGCTTTGTATAGAACAGAAGTGACATAGGGCAGATAAAGGCCAGAGATGATGTTAAAGCAAAATGAAAAGAAAAAAAACTCTGCCTTATGATATTAATGTCCATGTGTGACATCAGGTTTACTTTTGCATCTGGAGTTCACACACAGCAGAAGTTCTTAACTAACCTCCAATTAAGCAGCTGCCGGCTGAACAGTCGCCTATAAAACTTCCTGTTGATGCACATCATCACAAGGTTCCCAGATAGTGATCGGGACTCGCAAGCTCATGAAATTCTGCTCCCATCCTGTGGCAGTGGTTACTAAGAACCAGGTATGTTCACCCCTCAAACAGATTTGGGCCAGTTGTACTTGCTCTGGAAATTATGTCATATAGATTTAATGTAAAACACAACTAAATACAGGTATGGTAAATAGGTGTTTCATCAAGAAAGCCTGATGGAATGTTTTTAGAAAAACATTGGGTCGGCCTCATGGCGTGGGGATTGAAGGAGCTGGATCCTACATGTCTAACTGCTTGTTCGAATCCTGGCCCAGGCAACTTGAAAACCATGCCAAGCACATATGTATGTGTACTCAGAATCCCAGCAGGATGGAGAAATAGAGGAGAAGGAATTGCAGCATGACCGTGTCCCACTGAGAATTTCTTTCTTTCTTTCTCTCTCTCTCTCTCTCTCTCTCTCCCCCCAGTATACATATACACACTCTGGTAAATAAAAACAACAAACAAAAAATAAGTAGAAATAATTTTTTAAAAGACATTAAATGACCATAAGTGAATTCTACTGATAAAGGGTTTTGTTTTGTTTTTACCAAATAAAGGCAAAGTAAAACATCAAATACTTATAAAATGTAAAGATTCATAATACACATACCCCTATATATGAGATACCCCTATATATATCACCCAGGTTAAGAAAATAGAAATGCCATTTTCCTCCTAACTCCCCTGTGAAACTTACTAGTGTATCAGGATTTTATAAACTAAGCCATTTTCTCACCGACTAGGTAATCACAGATATATTTATTTTAGTCATGCTTCTAAAATTTTGGCTTTTTTTCCTCTAAGCCTATCAAGTTATTTTAAGTCCACCCCTATGTGTCTTTACCTATGCTCTAGTTTTGGAGTTACTATGCTGGGTTTTATTAGATTTTCTTCCCCAAAAAAGGACCCAGCAATAAGAAGCCATCAACTGACATATAAGTCACAACAATAATGTAGGAAGAAGAAATGCATCAAGAATCGAGAAACACAATAAAAGCGAAAGAATGAATGAAACAAACCTCTCCGACCGTTACACCACACCCGGCACACGGCTCGCGCCATTATCTACTTCCATCAGAAGCCTCTGCCAAAAGGGAAGAGCTGTGAGGAAATTTGTAGTAACACATCACACCTATCTTCCGTGCTGTAGGTTGTCATTTGCAAGAGCTAGAATGAAAGTCACACACCTGGAGCTCTAATAGCAGCCCGTGAACGTGGGCTGAGAGGTGGGAAGAATTCCACCTCCCTAAATAGACATAACAAGACCCAAACCATGAAGCCAATAGCAAAAAACTGGTTAGGTCAGAGATCATGCTGACTCAGGAAACTGTATTGTGTCCTTGGGCAAGGCTGCATGTCATAGAAGCTACTCTGTCCATACATTCTTGGGAGGGCTCCTGAACTGGCTACGACATTGAACTCATTCACTGAACAAACATTTATTATATGACTACTGTGTGCCAAAGAACCACACAAAGCACTCACATTTTCCCCTTGGCTCCCATACAGCACAATCACAGTTCAGGCAGCAAGAAAGGTCAGCTTGACCATTTAACAGATGTGTTCTCGAAGGATACCTATCAGGCCCTGGTGCCCTACGTGAGTGTGTGCCCGCTAATGTACAGTGCTGGAAGCCACGTGGCCAGCTGTGGGTTCAGACCCCATGTCAACACAGATCATGCCTGCTGTGCACACACTTAAGATTCAGACTAGCTGGAGTGCCGTGGGCAAGGAATTGTGGCATGATGAGACTCTGTCTTTTTCTCACATACACTGTCATACACGTATGCACTCTCTCTCATGAACAAAACGTAGAACAAATTTAAAAATAAAAAGGGCAATACCAATTCCACCTCTCACCCGAGTAAGTATCACCTACATAACCTACCACGCAGATCACACGGGCTTCCCATCTACTATTTCCAGGCACTCTTCTGAACCCTTCCCAATCGTTAACTGTTCATGAGGTATTCTGCAAGGAGTAATGAGGCAGTGAGACACAGCGTTGTGGAAACAACCTGCCCAAGCTGATGCAGCCAGTAGGCAACAGAGCCAGGATGCTAACTGGATCGTCTAAGACTAGACTACACTCTAACCACTATGCAGCACTGCCTCTGGGAGACACAGAATAACCTTTATGATATGGACAGACAAATGAGCCTCCCTCTCCCAACTTCACATCTCTCACCTTCTTTGTACGACTCTACTCAGCCACCTAAAACAAGTGAAGTGTAGTGACTACATAAGTTGCACTCTACTTTGCTTTCCATGCTCTTTTCTTCCCACTGGGTTTCACCTATGAGATCTGTGTGGCTATGGAAGGCCTCCAAGGATCCAGGAATGCTAGGAAAATGTGAACCTATATTAAAGCATAGGGAAAGGAGGTTCATGAATGTGGTAAAAAGCCTTTGTGAGCCTGGTTTCAATACTTACAAACCATCTCTACTACATGGGGGGGAGGGGGAGAGAAGGGACTCAGGTTGCCTAGAATCAAGATCAGTGCTGCCACAGGCTGCAAAGTAGCCAGACTGGCTGGGTCAGCTCCTTGTGATCTCCCACAAGGAGGTCAGTGAGGGATATTTGTCACCCTGAGACCACACCCACCAATAAAAACTAGTAAAGTTCTAGGGGCAACCACGTCCTCACCAGGGTAGATGGGCGTTTCCTAAGCATTCTGATCTTAGTAATCACATGGGTGCTTATTAAAAGGACCCCTACAGAACTACTGACCTGGAAATTTCAGACGGCCCATAAAGTTTATAGCCAGGCAATTCTTGTGATACAGAAATGGCAGAAAAACTATTTAGATCATAAAATAACAGGGCCTAAAAATAGAAAAAGGGATCTTCTAGGTAGAATGTTCTCCTTGCAATACATTCTCTGTCAAATCCAGGAGGAAAACACCATTTTCTATATATAAAATTCTCCAGAGAAATAGCTTGCAAAACTTTCCTTCATTATAAGAGCTCAAGTCTTGGGAGTCTGGAAGTCCTCCCAATTAGCTGAGGCAAAGGTTAAAGCACAGAAGCACTGTCACTATACCTATAGTTTCAAAACCCAGCACACAGCCCTTGCCAATATGTATTCTAATCACGCATTTTTCATATCGGCTTCATCTACAAAAGTGGTCCGCAACCTTTCTGGCACCAGGGACCAGTTTTGTGGAAGGTAATTTTTTCCAAGCACAGAGGGGCTGTTTATGAGCACACACAACCTAGATCCCTTGCGTGTACGGCTAGGCTCTCAGAGGCTCCTATGAGAATCTAATATGACGGCTGATCTGACAGGAGGCAGAACTCAGGTGGTAATGTGAGCCATGGGGTGTGACTGTAAATACAGATGAAGCTTCGTTCACTCACCCCCTGCTTGCTTCCTGCTATATGGCCCAGTTCCTAATAGACCACAGGATAGTACCAGTTCACAGTCCTGGGGTTGGGGACCCCTGATCTATAATGACAATCTACTGGACCTCCAAGAGAACACTGAAGGAGTCCCAGGGAAAATGCCGTCTGCTTCTATATCCAGCACTGTTCACCCAGACTTTATGTTACAGAACCATCCACAGCGTCCAAGAAAAAGTCAACTGCACTGCTTTAACCCTCTCCTTAACCTCTCAAATATCTCCCAGCCATCCCTTCAACTGATATAATCTGGTAGTCAACGCCCAGCAGTCTGAGCCACATGAAGCTCCAAAGTTTTTCCAGTTTATCAAAAGCCTTTTCTCCATCATGCTAAAGGCTGTCAACCACACACTGCCTGTTGTAAAATGTGTTCATATTTCCATCTGAATTTGAGGAGCTCTTTTAAAAGAAAATGGAAAATGCATACTAAGAAAAAACTATGCATGAATTTAAAAAATTTTTACACCAAAAAATTTCAGACTTTAATTCCATTTTCCAATTTTTCAAAATATCTTAATTCCTAATATCAAATACATTTTTCTTCTCATCATTTGCAATAGTTTTATCTATTTCCATTAAAATCCTATGCCTACCATACGCTCTTCACCACTTTTGCCCTTATCAGACATGAAGAGGTAAATATGTACACAAATTATCAAAGCCCCATCAATAAACACACAATGAGGAACCAGGTGGTGAAGAGGAAAATGACGGCCTGCCCAGGACAGACAACGCCACCATCTGCTAACGCAATTTTTGCTCCAAAGCTGTGCTGTCCGATACCATAGCCACTAGCCATCTGAGGCTACTCAGATTCACTAAAATGAAGTAAAATTAAAAATCCAGTGCTTCAATTCCACTAGCCACATTTCAAGTACTCAGTAGCTACATGCCCGTAGACTAAGTCACAGAACAGAGCAAGCACAGAACATTTCTGTCATAGCAGAAAGTCCTGTGAACAACGCTAAAGGTAAGTTCATTGGGTCTAGGACCAAGTTCGCAGGTTCTGGGTTCTGAGGTACAGTGGTTTCAATACTGTGGATTGCATGGCTTGATTCACAGGTATACCCCAAGTGCCTCTGAATGTTCTTGTCAGGTTCTCAAGGTCAGTGGACAGGCTTTTGGAGAATAGCACAGAGCTTAGCACAGGGCAAGCAGTTAGTTTTGTTGTAGGAATGAGTGAACGGATGGCATAATACCTATACTTCACTTTCTGCCCTGATTGCCTTTCAGATATGAGGTCATGGAAAACAATGGGATTTTTTTCTTTTTCTTTCATGGGTGATTTTTGGAGGAGAATAAGCATCTCCAGGTGAACCAGCCAGATTATGGAAAACATAAGGGACCTGCCCAAAGGAAACTCTTGATATCTGAACAGAAAGTTTCAGACCCAAGGAAACATCTCACGTCTTCAAACACCCACTGCTTGTACCTTTTAGGGATATGAATGAAGGTCGGCAGAAATACTCTGGAAGACCACACAGCCTGCCGCCAAGTCCTCCGCATTTTCTAATATACAACAGCTTTGCTGGAAAATAATACACGCGTCACCAAAGCAGCAACCACCTAATTGCACTGCATGCGCCGCTCACTCTGAAGCGTGGATGGCCCTTTTCCTGGTGTCCTGGGATTTGATCCACACCCTGTCCACCGAATAGCTTCCAGGGGCCTGGCTGTGCTGCAGCACGATGCTGAAGACCATGTAGAATGCTCTGGGCTTGCATCCCAGGTTGGCATCCGCACGGTGGGGATGCCTCCTCCCCTCAGAAAATAAATTTAACAAGAAACTTCAGAGAAAATATGAGTTTTTGAAAATCTAAAAGATTATCTGAGTGTGCGTGTGCAGAGAAAAGCAGGTCCGGGGGCCCTTAATCATCTGGAGGCCAAACAAAAGCGGCCACAGCTGCGTCTGTTTAACGTCTTCTGCCTCCCCGCAGCCACAGAGCAAATAGCCAGAGCGGGGCCCACGCTGCTCCACTTCCGTAACACACTTTTCCTTAGCAAAGGTCTGAGAACAGAAGGCCAGAGGGACCGGGAGCAGCTGCTGCCTGATCTTATTAATGCCCTGGGCTCATTCCCCATCCTCCTCCTCATTGTTTCAGACTCCTCTCTCGACAACCTCTAAGCCCCAGCTCCTGAGAAGAAATAACAACGAAAGCAGCTTTCACTGTGTCCACAGCACTGTGGTAGAAACATCTAGATCACTTCTCTAAGGGGATGTCATTGGAAATTAAAGTAGGTGAGCTTTACATTCCATTTTAACTTGTTAATCTGGATCCAGTTGCACTGGCACTGGGGCAGGGCCACACAGGAAGCCCTGTTTCAGACCCTGGGTGGACTGAGCACTCTGGGTGGACCGAAGCGCACCCCTAATCCTGCCTGGCTAGGAGGGAGACTGCGGCATAGAGTCCCTGCCTGTCCCTCTCTCCCTCGCTTCTCTCATGAAAAAAAATTTTTTCTAATCTTTTTTTTTTTTTAATTCCAAGGAATTACTTATAACCATATGGAACTCCTTGCATGTGGTCTTCCAGTGACCCCTTGAGCACGTAATTTGGGGGGGAAAATTTTATAATATGCCCTTCTTAAAAAGAAAGAACAGTCTTGGTTCCACAATTTAAACCAACAAATACATAAAATAATGGTTGCTGAAATAGTCATCCAGTGTACAGATCCGAGGACCCAAAGAATCTAAATATTGGAGCCAAAATCGCTCCGTTTCTGTGACACGCAGTTAGCGTCGAGGCAAAGAAACAGAATGATGGCGAAGAAAACTGGGCTGCCAAAGTTTAAATCTCAGCACTGACACAGTTTAACTGTGGGATCTTAAATAAGTTCCTTAACCTCTCCGGATTTCAGAGCAGAGATAACAGCGCTGACCTCACAGGTCGTCATGGGGACTAGAGAAATAATCTATGTGAGGACGCCGTGTGAGCTGGGATTGTAGAAATGCATCAAGCCTGAAAACATCACTTAAAATAAGCATTGTCTGGGCCAGTCAGTGGTGCAGTGGATAAAGCAGGCTACATGCCACCTGGTCAGCTGCATGGTTTGAGTCCCAGACGCTATAGTTTGGAAAACATCCCGGGCACATGTGTGTACATGCTCAAATCTTGAAAGAATGAGAAATGGAAGAGAAGGAATTGCGTTTGCAGTGTGACCATTCCACATGGGGGAGGGTGTCCTCTCACTTTCCCCCTTTCTCTCTGTCTTTCTCCAGCAAACACATGTAACCTCTGGCAAATTAAAAAAAAAAAAAAAAAAAAAAAAAACAAAAAAAAAAAAAAAAAAAAAAAAAAAAAAAGCATTTTTCAATTTTTTAAATGTTAAGGCTTAAATGAAACCTAAAGGACACGGTTGTTCCTTCAAAGACCCAAGAAAAGCCTCAAGTCAAAATGTTAGTTTTTCCACTTACCACGAATCCCTAACCACAAGAATAATCATTAAAATTGTTCTATATCGGGACCAGCAGATGGCGTTAATGGTTACATCACTGGACTCCCAGAAGGCCGACTGCAGTTGCGTTCCAGATCCAGCGGCTTGAAGCTCACACTGGGCGCGTGTATGTGTGTGCCCAAAAATCCAGAGATGAGAATGGAGAAGAGATTGCGGTATGGTCATCCCCTCCACCCCCAGGTGTGGTTTCTCTCTTTCTCTTTCTCTCTCTCTCTCTCTCTCTCTCTCTCTCTCTCCAGTGTGCGCACACCCTATTAGTGAAAATTTCTCTGGAAAAAAAAAAAAAAAAACGATATCAATGTGCAAACTATCCTGATTTGTCTCACTGAACTAGAGCAAAGTTAGTTTCACACAAGGATGGTCGTTTGCTGCTAAGCAAACCCTGAGCAGTGAACAGCCTTCCTGGCCACAGCCTGGCTCTTACCTGGAGGAAAGAAGAGTTGGTGGCTTTCTCACACCATCGGTGTTATCAAGGGAGAAAATGATCTGCCACCTTTGTGCCCTGGAGTGTCAACAAAGTCCCTGCCTAGTTGGCACCAACTGAGCGCTAGTTTGTCAACTTCCTGGGCCATAAAAAAAATTTCTTAGTAGGATACACGAGGCTACAGGGACACGTGCTATCTGTACGTAGTAAGGCAGTGTGAGCAAAGATGCGTTCTAAAAGTTATGAGTTCTTTCCCAGAAAGGAACGAAAATCTGGTAATCTGGATTTAAGATGAATTGGTTAGCCACCTGCTGCAAATTATCCCTTCTTCATCATCCATGCAACAGTCACCACAGTTAACACTACTTAATTTGGAGTTCATGAAAAATATCTCTGAAAGGTAAATCACATAACACAAAAACATGGAAAGGGTACTTTTCAATAAAGAATGCCACAGGGCCAGCATGTGGCTGGTGGTTAAGGCAGCTGGATCCCACAAGGCCTACCACGCGGTTCGAATCATGAACCCAGCAGCTAGAGAAACATGCTGGATGCACGTGCATTCATGTCCATGTCCCAAAGGGGGTAGAAATGGAGGAGAAGGTATTGTGGCATGACCATCTCCTCTGGGGGTGTCTTTCTCACTTTCTCTCTCTCTCTCTCTCTCTCTGCCTCACTCTCTGAGGAGCACACACACCCTATGGCAGAATTAGAAAAGAAAGACCACCACCGATAGTCTTTCCAGCGTATTTCTGAGTCTGCAGGCAACCTCTGTCTGTCTGTCTGTCTGTCTGTCTGTCTGTCTCTCACTCACTCACTTACTCACTCTGTCTGAGCACATGCTCTGGAGCTAGGCTAGCTTAACTACAAAAGAACAAGGAAGAACTGAAAATATCTGCACGTGGCAAAGGGAAACCTGAGACGGCCATACTTGACCTGCGCTACGGTGGTGAGGTTCTCAACGTTCAGGGAGGACGACAGGGATTCCAGGTTAGATCGGGTCCCCGGCCTGCTGCAAACCTGATTCTCAGGTACAGTACAGCAACTTTGGTCACCGGATCGGCTTCCAGTCTGCCTAAACCTCAATCGTGTCTGAACTCATTTCTAAGAACTGGAAGATCACCACCCATGAGTCCCCTCCTAAGCCAACCGAAACCCAAAGATACGCTCTTTTCGTAACTGCTAAATGACATTACCCCACATAAACCTCAAGCTAGCCAGTCCTGAAGCCAAAGCACAAGTACATTTTAATGTTCACATGGTTCCTGCCTCAGCGCCTCTTAACCAAGACTGATTAACCCATTACCACACTGCTGTCTTAGTTTATGAATAATGCATGAAAAATCACTCCAGAATATCCGTAGGGGAAGAAAATCACCTCTGAAAGTAGGAGTGCGAAGGACATGCTTCTTTTTTTTTCCTTCAGTGTAATACCAGGCTAACTCTTGCTCAAATATTTTCCATCAAGGTTGGTAACCAAATATATAAATATCAATGTTTTTAAAAGTACAGAGGCAGGGTCAGCAGGTATCATGGTGGTTAAGGTACTGGATCCCACATGGCCAAATCCACAGTTTGAGTCCCCGACCCGGCGGCTTGAAAAGCATGCCAGGTGTGTGTGCATGAGTGGCCAAAATCCTGAGAGGAGAATAAAGAAGGGACTGCAGCATGCATGGCCACCCCTTCCCTCCCCTCCCCAAGGGAGGGGTGATTTCTCACTTTCCTTCTCTGTCTCTCTCTTGCAAGCACACTTGCCCTCTGTCAAAAATCTAAAACAAAAAGAACAGTGACATTGATGGAAATTATCTGTATATTTTTCTTTTCCATGAGCTGTTTTTTTTCTTTTTTATATTTCCAAACTCCCAAGATTTACTAGCCTATAAAGATCCCAAAGTTACCTATTTTTAAAACTGCCAGTATTTAGTTTAATTAAAAGCAGCACTAAACCACTGAAGTACATATAGTAGTCGATATTATTCTTTGATCACAAATGAAGTAAGTAATGTCAACAAAACTTGTTTTAAAGCAAACATTCAGATTTGCAAATCAAGCTTCTTGGGTTTGCATTTTAAAATAACATTCAGGGCCAGCTAGTGGCATGGTGGTTAAGGCAGCTGGATCACACATGGCCAACTCGGCTGTTCGAGTCCCAAACACAGTGGCCTGAAAAACACGCTTTATGCATGGGTGTGCAAAATTCCAAGAGGAGAATGGAGAAACAGGGATTGTGGTGTGGTCATCCCTATCCCCAGGAGGTGATTCTCACTTTCACTCTCTCTCTCTCTCTGTCTGGCCAGCACATGTGCCCTACAGCAAAAACTTAAAAAAAAAAAATTGGCTGTGGGATTTTACCTAAATAAGGTTGTTTTAGCTTTGCAACTTTAATTATTCTCCCACATTCAATGGCTGGGATAAAAGTGCTGATCCGTTCACACAACATACAAACAGAAAATGAAATTAAGAGTACATGCAATTAGACTAAGTAATGCAAGTCTAGGCAGGAAACGGAAAATGCTAGTCCTTGAAGGCTCTGAAACGGGCTATCCAATGCTCCGGTAGGTGGGTCGGATAAAAGAGAAACTTCAGCTTCAGAGGCAGATTTGCCCGAGACTGTAGCAAAAACTCAGACAATGATGAAACCTGCAAACCAGGTTTCTACCTACTTATCTAAGTACCCTCCATGGTATATTCTGCTTCTTTTGGTACAAAAAGAGCATATTAATAAAGAATCTGGCAAACGGGACAAAATCCTTTATTAGTGATATGGTTTATGGATGGATAGTAGAAACAAATGCATCACACCATCAAAACCCGGTTGAGAAGGTCTGGATTTTGCATTTGATTTGGTGTTTCTCCTGTGTTTGCTGCATTTTTAAGGCTGAAGAATTTCACTATTTTAAAGGAAATCTCTTGATTTGTAAATACCCGTAAGGATGCACGAATATTTCTTGGAAGATAAGGGAAAGTGCATTTCCTTTTCTTCAGCAGGGACCATCCTTTCACCATCATCTAGCAAAAGGCCGGCCAACCTCTCCCTTTGCAGACCCAGCGCAAGTGCCAGCTCCTCTCCGGAACTCGGAGCCCTCGGGCCAGAACCTCCTTCAGCTGGGTTCTCCCCTACCAGTGCGTTCCTCTCTACTGGAGAGCAGCCCCTGCAGCGCAGAGGCCCCCAGGTCCTTTGCACAGACTCCACTGTAACCAATGAATGGAAGCGGCTGCTGCAGAACCCCACTTACGGTCATTTTCCAATCTCCCGCCTCCCTGCAGCAACACCTGGACCCACTCAGGAGTGATTCTGGAGCCCAACACGTCGGGGGAATGGCAGCACTAGGCACGCGTGACGTGGGTCACCGATGGCATTCCGAGCCCACGTTCTCTAACCTAAGCAAACCCGTTTTAAAAAATCTCAGCCTATCATTTGCCAGAACGCTTAGCCGGAATCTGCGGACAAAGTTGAAGGCGTGTGAAACAGTGATCTTAACGTCTCGGAAGGCTGCGGGATAGTGCACCCAGAGTGGCCCCGGGGTGCTCCTCGCTGCGGCAAGTTTGTTTTCGCTCTTTCTGACAGGGAAACGTGATAGCGCCGGCCGCAGGGCAGACCCCGCACCGGGTCCCCGCCGCGCGCCCCTGCTCCCGGGCGCTAGGACGGCGCTCCGGCTTCTCCGCACAAACGCTCCACCTGGACACCGCGAACTTGACGCTCCGGCTCCCACACACACAAAGGAAGGAGGAAGGCGCACCGAGGAGCAGTCACCGCAATCCGGCGCCGAGTCCTGGGGACCGAGGAGCGACAACACAGCCACCCCCACCCCGAGAGGGCCCCGCCGCCCCGACTCACCGCCGATCGGCCT
>NW_006200423.1:2143213-2143563 GCF_000334495.1 Tupaia belangeri chinensis
GGGGGGGCGGGGGAGCCGGTGCAAGAGTGGGCGGGACTCAGCCGTGGTGGGCGTAACCCAGGCGGGAGTGGGCGGGACAGGTGAGGGAGGCCGGGAGCCGCTGTGAGAGTGGGCGGGACCTAGGTGGTGGTGGGCGGGACTCAACACTGGTGGGAGGAACCTAGTGGGGTGGGCGCGGCCCGGAGGGTGGGCGGGGCCGGGGCCCCAGGGAAGAAGAGAGGAAGGGGCGGGGCCCTGGGGGCTGGATGAGAGTAGGGACGGGGAGGGGCTGGGGGCGGTCCGGGGTACACTGGCCTCGGAGCTCAGTCCTCTGTCCCCCCAGGCCTCACACAGCCCCCGGGCCCGGCGCC